>NC_090450.1:19443456-19603456 GCF_031143425.1 Pleurodeles waltl
GCCCCGATGCACGAGTCCCATCCTATCGAAAGCTAACCATCACAATTAATTTTACGTGCTTCATGCACAACAGAAATTAATGCTAAGCAAGCTCCATGATTTCCTGGATCACTCGGTGTTCATTTTTTAATTTTCCTTAAACAAACTCCCAAAGCGGGATTTTGTTTGTGAAGGACAAAAAAGCACTATCCTTGAGGTGCTGGGTTTTCTCCCTACACATGCGGCATAGTTTGTTACCCAGGCCTGGGATGCCCATGTCTCTCAGGGCAGAGAAAATATGAATGACTAAGTCTGCCCTAAATTTTAGTTTTCATTGACCAAGACTGTCATGCCTTGCATGGCGGACCTGGTCGGATAAAATATGCATGAGGATGACTGCCTTAAATTGTTCGTTTTTCCCATCTCGGAAAACCATGTCTCGCCTGGCAGCACCTGGAATGGATCACAGACATTTTGAAGACTACCATAAATAGAGTGAACCTCCTAAATCTTTGAAGGTGTGTTAGAAATGGGGTCTCTGGTTCACAGTCAATTTCCACTCTGTCCAAGCAGGAACCCTCACTCCAGTCAGGGCAATGGAGATACACACTTAAGATAACCCCTGCTCACCCCCTCGGTACCTTGGCACAAGCAGTCAGTCTTATCTCAAAGGCAATGTGTAAAGTGTTTGTACCAACACACGCAGTAATACAGTGAAAACACTACGAGTGGAACACCACATCAGTTTAGAAAGATAGGCAATATTTTTCTAAATCAAACAAGACCAAAACGACAAAAATCCAACATACAGAAGTAAAGATATGAATTTTAAAAAAAATAGATTCTTACTCCATAGAAAACAATGGAAACGTTGTTGTTTCAAAAAGTAGCTGGTTTGCATCAAAAATAAAGCTGCACGGTCGAGCATGTGTTGAAAAAGTCAGTGATGATTCATTTTTTCTCCTGCAAGGGAGCGATGCGTTGATTTCCGGATGGAGCACATCAGGGCCGCACAGGTTCATGTTGATTTTGACACCCAGTGATGATGCATGCGAAATCCGGACTCACGGTGATGGAAAACCACGCTGCGTTGGGTTTGCATTGTTTTTAGCAACTGCAAGCCGGTGTTGCATCGTTCCTCCTGCCACGATGCAGGTGGCGCATCATTTTAGCAGCCGCGTTGCAGGTGGGGTGTCACAATTTTACCCACGCAGCTTCCTGTGCAGGGATTTCAGTCCTTGTTCTACCAGCTTCACCTTTCAAGTGACCAGGAACTGGATAGTGCACCACTTGGCAGGGCAGGAGTCTCAACAGAGAGTCCAAATGCTGGCAGAGGAAGTCTTTGTTGGCCCTGAGACTTCAAAACAGGAGGCAAGCTCTATCCAAGCCCTGGGAGACCCTTCACAAGCAGGAATATACTATAAAATCCAGTCTTTGTCCTCTTTCAGGCAGAAGCAGCAACTGCAGGCCAACAAAGAACAATCACAGGCAAAGTGGCAGTACTCCTCCTCCACCTCTTCAGCTGTTCTCATTGGCAGAGGTTCCGCTTGAATCCAAAAATAATCTAAAAATCTGGGGGGTTTGGGTCCAGCCAAACTTCAAAGGAAAGTCTCTGTTGTTTACAAGATCCTGCCTTGCCCAGGCCAGGCCCCAGACACACACTAGGGGGGGGTTTGGGACTGCATTGTGTGAGGGCAGGCACAGCCCTTTCAGGTATAAGTGACCACTCCCCCCTCCATTCTAGTCCAAATTGCCTATCAGGATATGCAAGCTACAACCCAGCTCTCTTTGTGTCACATGTGAAGTGGAGATTCACAAACAGCCCAACCGTCAGTCTGACCCAGACAGGGAATACAACAGCAGGCAGAGTCACAGAATGGTTTAAGCAAGAAAATGCCCATGTTCTAAAAGTGGCATTTTGAAACTGACAATCTAGAAATCAACTTTACCAAAAGATGTATTTTTAAAATGTGAGTTCGGAGACCCCAAAATTTAACATGCATCTGCTCCCAAAGGGAAACTACACTTAAAAGATATTTAAAGGCAGCCCCTGTGTGGACCTATGAGAGGCCTTGCAACAGTGAAAAACAAATTTGGCCGTATTTCACTGTTAGTACATGTAAAACACAGCAGTACATGTCCTACCTTTAACATACACCGCACCCTGCCCATGGGGCTACCTAGGGGTACCCTACATGTGTAAAAAGGGAAGGTTTGGGCCTCCCAAGTGGGTAAACTTGACAGGTCGAATTGGCAGTTTGCAACTGCACACACAGACACTACAGTGGCAGGCCTGAGCCATGTTTACAGGGCTACTAATGTAGGTGGCACAACCAGTGCTGCAGGCCCACTAGTAGCATTTGAACAAGCCCTGGGCACCTCTAGTGCTAGGGACTAACTAGTAAATCAAATATTCCAATCATGGAAAAGCCAATTACACATACATTTTACCCAGGAAGCACTTGCACTTTAGCACCGGTCAGAAGTGGTAAAGTGCCCAGAGTAACAAAACCAGCAAAAACAGAGTGCAGCACGCAGTCAAAACATGGGAAGCAGAGGCAAAAAAGATAGGTGAGACTCCGCCAAGGATGCCAGGTCTAACAAGGTGTTAACACTGTGGTGGACCGGTCGCCACCTTTGATTGACCACCAGCTGAGGCTTCACCAGGGGTCAATCACAGTTCCCACATCTCTAAATAAGGTACCGAAGTAGTGAGCTGGCAGGGCAAGAGAATCACAAGCTTACAGCAGTTCTCAAGCTCTAGACTAATCCTTAGGCGCTGTACATAACAGATGGTATTATTACTCATAGCAGATGTACCAAAAAAACTGACCTCCAAAATGATGATGGCTGAGCTGGTCTTGCCTCCATGTTATCTTGTAACCCAGTGGTGGTTCCTTTGCTAGGGCGGAGGAGGGTCACCCCCCCCCTACCAGCAGCAACCGCTGCAGATCCTTTCACAATGAAATGATAGTAAACCATGTTTATTATCCTTTCCTTGTAAAACACGAAGGGCCTTGTGGGATGACCTAGACGAGGGGAGTGCACTGTGCACTCCCCTCAGAGTGCATGTGTGTTTAGTCAGCCATCTTGTGCCGGCCAAACACACATGCGCAATAGGCTCCCACTCTGCCTGGGAATGCCCCGGCTGGGCGCTCTCAGCCAATCCTGACACTGCTCTGAGCCACATCAGGATTGGCGCAGGGTAGGCTGGGAGTCTGTTCCTGCAGCGTCGTTGAGGGAGAGGAGTGGCGCGTTGCGGCAACGGAGGAGGTAAGTGTAATTATTTGTTATTTTATTAATTCCCTTCCCCCCCCCCCGGCACGTCGCCCCGCCCCCAGTTACACCTGCGAGCTGCGACTGTTGTAACCTGTAGACGACCAAATGTTTTGGCAGTCTGCATTCATCCCCCTCAGCCATCCACCTGGCCTAATTCGAATACTGATCCTAAATTTGTATTAAATCCAACGTAAATCATTTAAATCAAATTAACTTACCTTTTGTTATATTACTCTCAACCGCCCCTTTCCAACAAATTAAATAGAAATTAAATCATTCTAAAACATATACTTAGCCGAACGCAAACCATTGCCTTGTATTATGTTAAATAAATATTTTTAATTAAATCTATTTAATTATGTTAATGCTCACACTCATTCTAAAAGTATTATAATTATTTTGAATTAAGTACATTTATTAAACATGATTAAACCATTAAATAATTGCATTCTATTGTTAACAAAGAAGTGTGTGGCTTTTAGGCCTAATGCTGAAATTATGTGTAACTTAAAAGTAATTTACCTGATGCTGAGGGTGAAATTACACTGCACCTCTGGACAGTCAGTAAATGCGTTGCCTCTGTAATTAATGGGGAGTAACTGCCAGACCAGGAATGGTGAGTAAAGTTTTTTCCGTGATACTTGAATTCTGCTCCTTTCATCCTGTAGAGACACTTGACAAACTATAAAGCGTCTGAAATATGACCTGGGTTGTAAGTGAATATAAGCGTTGTCAAAGTTACTGCATCAAGGAGCATGCCTTGTCCTATCTCGACTTGGCAGACATTTTCTTGCTACTTCTTAGAAGAGCTGAAATATTCAGGCAATATCTCGTCTTAGGGTACCAAATGAAGCCATCAGTGCTTAAATCGTGTTTGTTTCCGGTGCGGAGCACCGATTCTTATTTTTATTGCCGGCGCTTATTTTTATGCCTCCAGCATTTGCTGCGAGCAAAAGACACATATGGGAAAGACGGATTAAGAAAAACACGAAAAAACGTCACAAAGCGAAACAGCAGAAAGCGGCAAGAGTGAGTTGAAGGGGCAGGGAGTGGCTGAAAATGGATTAAAGAGGCCCGAGATGGCTTCAGGATTACCTGCCTCAGTATTCCGTGTTCGCATACATAGTTGCAGCAGCCATGTTTTTCAGAGGAGGGGTTTGGGCACCGGCACATTTTTATTTACAAATTAAGCACTGGATGTCGGATCAACCCCGAAGAGTTCCCAGTACCAACTCTTCCCGATAACCCCTCCCATCTCCTGTTCTGCCAGCCTCCCTGTGAGCCTCATCACAGCACCCTTTCCGCCTCCACTGTACACCCCCCATTGTTATTATAACCCACACCCCATCCTTTACACTATTCACTGTAAAAAGGTCATTGTGTAGAGCACTGCCTTGCATTGTGGACTTGCTTGTGCTAAACATCACCCGCATGCATACCTCTAAAACAAAAGAATCTTAAACAGACACTGGTTCAAAGCACTTACACAGAATATATTTCAGAATTTGGGAAACACATCCCATTTTTCTTTAAAATGCCTTTGTTTGTGCATTTCAGAATTATATTTCGTCGGCTGGATAGCCCCACAGAATACTGAAAAGATATTTCCACGATTATGTGGTAATTTGGCAACACCGCTAGGGGGTGCCCTAAAGCTAGTTATTGTCTTAACTCATTGTGTGGGAAGTCCAGTGCGGACTCGTATTGAGTTGTGGTGAAAGCAGGCTCCATCCGACCACGATCTCTTCAAGATGACAGATTTTTGAGCCCCGTAACTTAACTTGCTCACGTTTTGGCGCAGGGGTAACACTATTCTTGGTGGAAGGTAGTTACTTCCAGAATTAGAAAAGTGATACTTAAGATCCGAATAGGTGAGAGAGCTATCTGAAAGATTTTCTTGCCAGATTTACTCACTCGTTTTGTTTAAAACAGGAAGATGAAAGACCCAGGAAGTTCAATTAATAAGCGAATGTTAATCATAAAATTATGTTTATTACATACTAAGCCAACCAAAGGCACGTATCAGCGTGCTTTGGGTGCAGAAAATCTGCTGTTTTGCTACAAATAATGTAGAGTTAAATTAGGCCGAGCAGCAACCCTACACAATTTAGAACTGAAAACAAATCCGTTTTATTGATGGACTGAAAGGCCAAGTTTGTAAAAAGTGGTTTGAGGGAACACTAATTGTGTGACCATAGTCTAAGGAATAAGAAATATCCCTCATCAATGCATACGGGTTACTTCAAGTTATATTGGAGGTTCCTGACTTTACAAAATAAACCCCCCAGAGGAAGTGATAAGATGTTGATTCTAAAGCAGGGACATACACATTATAAGGCACCCTGAGGGGGTTATTAAATACCAGATGTTGAGCTGAAGTGGATGCCAACACTGTGAGATGATCCCTATGTGGTTCAGCGACAGGCACAAAAAACGGCATCCATTCAGAGCCTTCTTTACTGAAGGCACATGGCAACTCCCCACAAGGCCAACAGAGAAACAGCCAAGCAAATCAGGAAACACAGTAGCTGGAATGCCTATAAGGGAAGTAATTCCAGGTCCCTTGTGCGATCTTTAATTCAGTTATAGGGACTCGAAAAGGACGAATAAGTCCCAGGCTACGGATACCATATGTCAGTGGTTCCTAACCTTTTGACTTCTGTGGACCCCCGCTTTATCAGTACTGGACCCAGAGCACCCCCACTGAATCATCATTGGAATCTGGGGACTCCCGCAATGAGTCTAAGCAGTCAGGAACTCCCTGGGGAGGCTTTGCGGACCCCCAGGGGTCTCCAGACCACAGGTTGGGAACCAGTGCCATTTGGGATGACATCTGTTCAACAAACTGAATCATATTTGTACGGGATATCCAACCTGGAGCATATGTTCTACCTTTCATGCTGTAGGCTATCACAGCTAATTTTCTGGTGGCCCTTCCACAGCAGGGCAGTAGGTTTCCATCTTTGACCTGCTGACCTTGCGATAATAATATCTAGCAATCTTTTATCCATCTTGTGTTCATTTGTAGTTTTTTAGGGGCGAGCGCAAAGCACTCCGTCCCCTGCTGTAATCTCTCTTTGGGCTTGTAACCACATTTCATAAGTCACTTTCATTGGTTCATGGGCTTGCCTTTTAAAATTCGCTTTCTTTCATTTGTGAAAGGCATGCAGACGTCATGCCTTTTCAGGTGTTTAGCGTGCCTCAAGCGCACCGGACAACTACTGAAAACATACGAGGCTCGATGTTTTCAGCATGGTTTCTGGACTACTTTATCTTTTTATTTTCCACGCAGTGCGATTGCACTCGGTTTTTCCGTTTTCAATTTCAGCACGATTGCACTGCATGTTACATAGCATGATTGCGCTGCATTTTTTTATTTTATTTGCGTGGCAAGAAAAGTCTGGTTAGGAGTTTACAATGCTAATAGCTCTAACTCGTGCAAATGCGAGACCCGTCGCATTGCAAGTGCTTGTATATAATTCTTAGAATTTGCACCCTACATCCTATTTTAAGCACAACATATTTTTGATTGGCTGGAATGAGCCTTAAATTCTTGCAGTGCCTGAATACTGAGTTAATTGTTCAAGTTGTAACCAGTTATGAGTGTCAATCTCTAAACATTAGAAGAGACATAAGGATTTCGGTTCATCCTGCACCGCAGACTTAAGTTCTAATTTTTATTTAAAATGTGTCTACTCTGCACTAATTTTATTGATGTATTGTCTGTATTTTAAATTGCAATGCTTTTATATTGTGTGGTGTCTTTTTATGGCTATATTAGCCGAAAAAAGGTATATTGACTTACTGATTTGCCTATGAGGATTCATTTATTTTATGAAATATGATTTTAATTGTGGTTACTGGTCAATGGAAACACGTTTTTGACATCATGTGTGAGATTCTTTTAATTAACTATACTCATGCCTACATATTCTGGAGAGCAGGGCTTAACAGTGAGCAACCAGGCACTATACTGGTTTCGCACAACATGGGTTCTCTTCCAGTGGATCCTGATCAATAGTCATAAGCACTGAATAGTCCCGCCCAAGCACCCTGATCTCGGAGCACTGTCAAAACGATATAGTTATGTGTATAGTATCACCCTTCATCAGCCAGGCTAGCTTGACTCCAGTGGCATGGGGAGCAAGGGACCCACGTCTGGGCATACCCTTCCCACTTCAAGCTAGCCTGGCTGATGAAGGGTGATACCCTGAAACCGGTCCCAGGATGCTTGTTTCCGGTCCAGGGAGGACCCGGCTTGGCAGTTCGGGCTGGACTGTTCCCATGGAGAACAGGGTCAAGACTGATTTGCATATGGCTGGGTCCAAATTGGAGTGGCATGGGTGGCAAAAAAACGATCTCTGTACTTGGGTGAATGTTTGACATTGTTCAGCATTCCGTCCATCCCTTCTTCTTTTTGCATTTGCAGAGAAAAACTGCCTTTAAGAACCTCTCAACACACCCCGCATCTCATCATGTCCCACAGCTGACAGGTCAGGTCATTTTTCCAGTGCCTGGAAACGGGACCCTGGGGCACTGAGCTCTGCCTTTGTTGGTCACAAAACATTGGAAATCTTTCCAAAACTTACTAATTATATTTTTACTCAATGTCTTGACATTTAGAGTAGTCTACAATCTTTTTCTAATGGGAAAATATTTATTTTTCCACTAAAAAAATGCCTTCAGTTTTTGGCAAGTGTCCTTCTTGTGGAAAAAAGTAGGCACAAACAGATCCTCACAAGATCTGTATCCTATGTTTTCCATAAGGGCGCCTTCCTGGTTTCCTGCAGCTACTGCCAGATCTTATCAAGAAGAGCTCTGAAGAACAGACATAAGATTAGGCTGCATAGACTGCAAAAAAGAAAATAGCTTGAAGATACTGCTAGATCTTCCGGATGCCATGGAGATGGTCAGCCTTCGACCAGAGTGCTTTCTTCCTGCTTCAAGGACTCCCACAGGGATATATCCATTGAGGGAAAACACTTGAGGAAGAGACATTGCTCCTGATCAACGCTGAGGAGCTTGATGTTGAACAGCATGACGATGAAGCCTGCCACTTTGCCTTCATTTTCACCATCATCAGATATGACGTCTAGACACCACTCAGCGACAAAACACCACTCACTGGCAAAAGAATCCCGGTTTTTGCTGTCAAAACATCCATTGACTGTTAAGTCACCACCTTTGACATTATGGGAAGCCATTGTAGACATTAAAGTTGCTGCCGTTGAAGTCACCATTGTCGATGTTAAAGCCACCACCTCCTTTGACATCGAAACCACCATCGTCAATGACAAAAATACCATCCAAATCTCTTTCGCCAGCCAGAACAAAGTCTCTATCACCATCTATCCATCTCTCACAGAGATTGCTACAAGACCTGGGGAAAAAGCAAGTATGTGGCACTCCAGGCTCAGATTATTCAGAGACATAGTTACATATTGTTTGGTACACCATTACCGGGGGAGTAACACCATCTAGATTCTCACCAGGTTCAATAGCATCCCTTAAGTTTTCGCCTAGGATCTCCCTGTCAGAATCTCCTTCTGTTCCCACAAGGCCACAGGAACATATCACGTTCATCTGATTCAACACACAGGTCTGAAAAACAGAGAAGACATCGTGTAGGATCCAAATCAAAATCTAGATCTCAGAGAAGGTTTAGTGGAAGATCTTCTCACTATTGGTCAAGAAGATCCAGTAAAAGACCTAGCAGAAGTTCACGATCTCAACATAGAACACAAACTCTTGACAACTAGTTTGAAATCCTCAATCAGAGATTACTCTCTGACAAACACACCTCCAGCAACGATTTCACCAGTTGATGACCTTACCTTATTTAAAGATGTGCCAGAAGGAGTAGCAACAAAGTTCAACATTGCAATGCTTACTCCTACAACATCAACCTCATTCATTTTTGAAACATTGAATCAGAGGACATTGTCAGGACTTTCTTGTTCCCGGCCTTCTTGAGCCTGCAGTGCAGTTATTTGTTACACCTACAGCAATAAGGTATACTCCCTATAGGCCCCTGAAAAATATAAACCACCTGACCAGCATCCTCTGTTCCTCGCGTCAGCTCCCCCAAGGGACTCAGCAACTGTAGCTGCAGCAAGAAAGTCACACCCAATATTTATTTCTTCTTCAGTATCACTGCACATGGAAATTAAAGAAAGAACTTGTGTGCAACGTCAGCTTTCACCATGATTGCTGCCAGTGCTAATGCTCTTTTGCGAAGATTTGATCCATCTGTTTGGGGCTCTCTACAAAGGTGTACTGACAGATTTCCTGAAGAGGATAAACTAGCATTTCAAGAAGAACTTAATGAGGGTATGCTGGTCTTGACTCAATTATTTGTGCAGCAGTCGATTTATTATATCGGAAGCAGAGCTAAACACATTGAAATCTGTGGGTTTAGAAAATAAGAAAAAATATAGAAGGAGATACAGGCCAGAGGATACTACCCTCAGAGGGTTAAAACCCCTCTTTGGTCTCATCACCACCAAAAACAACAACAAACGCAGCCTTTCCTCCAATGTAAGACCTCCAGAGGGAAAGGAGACAACATCAACAACTTACAGACTCAAATAAGCCTCCCACTAAACAATTATTCTCTTCTGCCCCTGTCTCTGTTAGTCACTCTGATGGCGAGAAGCGTAGTTGAACATTTTTCAGAGTGACTTCTTAGAACTGCAGACGAATGGGTCTTGAATAGTATTCATAATTAATATTCTCTTTGGTTTGAATCCCATCCTCCATATGTGCCCTCAGCAGAAACAATGGTATATCCATCCACAAAACTTATTGCAAAAAGAGGTCAGTATCATATTCCAAAACAATGCAGTGGAGGAGGTTCTGTTTCATTAAAATGGATCGAATGTGTACTACCTTTTAAGTGGAAGAAAAAGCGAAAAGAAGAGTTGAGACCCATCAATCAATCAATCAATCAATAATTTATAAAGCGTGCTATGTACCCGTTAGGTTTTCGAGGCGCTGGGGGGGAGGGGGTGCTGCTATCGTTCGAAGAGCCATGTCTTGAGGAGTCTCCTGAAGGTGAGGAGGTCCTGGGTCTGGCGCAGTGAGGTCGGGAGTGAGTTCCAGGTTTTGGCGGCGAGGTAGGAGAAGGATCTGCCGCCAGAGGTCTTGCGCTGGATTCAGGGGACGATGGCGAGGGCAAGGTTGGCAGAGCGTAGTTGTCGTGAGGGAACGTAGAAGTTGAGTTTGGTGTTCAGGTAGGAGGGTCCGGTGTTGTGTAGAGCCTTGTGTGCGTGGGTGAGGAGTTTAAAGGTGATCCTCTTGTCCACGGGGAGCCAGTAGAGGTCCTTCAGGTGAGGGGAGATGTGACATCGGCGGGGTATGTCGAGGATCAGGCGGGCGGATGCGTTCTGGATGCTTTGGAGTCGTTTGATGTCTTTTGTTGGGATGCCTGTGTAGAGTGCGTTGCCGTAGTCGAGTCTGCTACTGACGAGGGCTTGGGTCACTGTCTTTCTGGTTCCTGTTGGAATCCACTTGAAGATCCTGCGGAGCATTCGGAGGGTGTTAAAACAGGAGGATGAGACTGCGTTGACCTGTTTGGACATGGTGAGGGTGGAGTCGAGGATGAAGCTGAGATTTCGTGCGTGGCTAGCTGGGGTGGGTGGGGGTCCCAGGTCGGTGGGCCACCACGAGTCGTTCCAGGCCGAGGGGGTGCGCCCGAGGATGAGGACTTCCATCTTGTCGGAGTTGAGTTTCAGGCGGCTGTTGTTCATCCACTCGGCGATGGATTTCAGTACCTCGTGGAGGTTGGCTTTGGCGGTGAGAGGATCTTTGGTCAGGGAGAGGACGAGTTGGGTGTCGTCGGCGTAGGTGAGGATGCTGAGGTTGTGCTGGCGGGCCAGTTGTGCGAGGGGAGCCATGTAGACGTTGAACAGTGTTGGGCTAAGTGAGGAGCCTTGGGGTACGCCGCAGATGAGGTTGGTGGCATTGGAGCGGAAAGGTGAGAGTCGGACCCTCTGGGTTCTGCCGGAGGGAAAAAAGGAGATCCATTTGAGGGCCTTTTCTTGGATGCCGGCTTCGTGTAAGCGGGTTAGTAGGGTGCAGTGGCAGACTGTATCGAAGGCGGCTGATAGGTCTAGGAGGATCAGGGCTGAGGTTTCGCCGTTGTCCATTTGTAGTCTGATGTCATCTGTGGCAGCGAGGAGTGCAGTCTCTGTGCTGTGGTTTCGTCTGAAGCCAGATTGTGAGGGGTCAAGGATGAGTTGTCTTCTAGGTAGTGGGCGAGCTGTGCGTTGACGATCTTCTCGATGACTTTCGCTGGGAAAGGGAGGAGGGAGATCAGTCGGAAGTTTTTGAGATCGTTGAGGTCAGCCTTAGGTTTCTTGAGGAGGGGCTGGATTTCTTCGTGCTTCCAGCTGTCCGGGAAGGTAGCGGTGTTGAAGGAAAGGTTGATGATCTTTCGGAGTGCGGGGCGATGGTGGCATCGGCTTTGTTGAACATGTGGTGCGGGCAGGGGTCAGAGGGAGATCCTGAGTGGATGGAGTTCATGGTCTTTAGGGTTTCGGCATCGTCTACTTGGGTCCAGGTGGTAATGTGGTCGGCGTGGGAGGAGTTGTTGGGGGTGGGGTCTGGCGGAGGTGAGGTGTTGAAGCTGTCGTGGATGGCTGCAATTTTCTGGTAGAAGGAGGTGGAGAGATCGTTGCAGAGTTTCTGGGATGGAGGGATGTCGTTGACAATGGCGTTGGGGTTGGCGAGTTCCTTCACGATGCCGAAGAGTTCCTTGCAGTCATGAGCGTTGTTGTTGAGGCGTTCTGTGAAGTGGGAGCGCTTCGCGAGTTGGATCCATTGGTGGTGTTCACGGTTGGCTTCCTTGAGGGTAGCGAGGTTCTCGGGTGTGCGCTCGAGGATCCATTTTTTCTTGAGTTTCTGGCAGGTGCTTTTGGAGGTGGTCAGTTCTTCTGTGAACCAGGCTGTTTTTTTCTTTTCTTGGTTGGCGGTGGGTCTCTTTAGTGGGGCTAGGATGTTGGCGCAGTCGAGGATCCATTGTTGGAGGTTGATGGCGGCGGAGTCCGGGTCGGTGGGGTCGGGTGGTGGGTTTTTGGCGAGGGTGTTGGTAAGTTGATCTTCGGTGACTTTTCCCCATCCTCGATCTCAGAGTACTGAACAAGTACATAAGAAAAGAAAAATTCAGGATGCATACATTACTTCAGCTTTATACTCCACTACATCAAGGAGACTGGATGCAAGCAATAGACTTTGACAATGGTTACTTTCATATTCTGATAATAGCAAAGCAACAAAGGTTTCTCATATTTATAGCAGGCTCTAGACATTTTTTATAAAAGGTCCAACCTTTCAGCCTAAAATCAACTTGAACAATTGTCTAATGTATGACTTTGGGCGCAGGGCACGCAAGAAACAAAAGATCTTCGTCTATTCTTACCTAGATGATTGGTTAATGAAAGGATCATCATAGGAGGCATTGAAGCATTTGTAAATATACCTCACTAGTATATAATTAGGTATTTGGGTAAACCTCAGGAAGCCTTCAATTCACCCAGTGCAGGGAATTCAATAATTTGGAGCTATACTAGATACCCAGTCCGTGACAGAGTATTCTATGGAGGAGAGACTATCAACAGTCCAACTCTATTGCAATCTTGTCATCCATCGGCACAACAGATATCATCCCTACAGGGATCAATGAGCGCTTGCATTTTTCTGTTTCTCATGCCAGGCTTCACATGAGGCTTTTACAGCAATGTCTATAGGACCAGTGGTGCCACCTTTCGGACAGTTGGGAAAAGAAACTGCATCTTTTGCAATTGGCTATTCAGTCACTTACATTGTGGTCCAGCCCAAAGAATCTAATGAAAGGGAGCTCATTCTATCAGGATCTTACAGTACAAAGTCTAGTCACAGATGCCTCTCTCTAAAGATGGGGTGCACACATGAGCCATTTAAGAGCTCAGGGGTTATTGTTAATCAAAGAGAAAACCTACCACATCACCCTGCAAGATCTGGTAGCAGTTTATCTGGTGTAAAATCCTTTCTTCCTTCAATCACAACAACTTCTCTGTTTGGTCAGATGGACAACACAAGAACAATGTACTACCTGAACAAGACCTCTGTCCTTCGAGTCACAAGACGTATGGAAATGATTCATTGCAAGGAGCCTAACAATCACGGCGTTCCATCTCCCTCACTTGAACTTTCCAGGCAAATCACAACTGGATTCTAAATCAATTCTGAATGATGAAGTCATGGATTCAATTAGCCAAGAAAGGAGCTATCATCAAATATACTTGTTTGTCAACACAAAAACATAAAAATGCCATGATTACACCTCCAGATTCTTTCAGCCAGGGTCGAAGGGAAATGTACTTTTGATAGATTGGTCAAAGAAATGTCTTTACACATTTCCTCCAATGCCCCACATAGCAACAGTTCTGATAAGGTTTTATCATTCTAATACCAGAATGTTAATGATAGCATTGTAATAGGGTTCACTGATCTCCTTCGCCTCTTTGAGTGTCCATACGAGAGGCTGCTGTCCAGACAGGATCGCCTGTACAAGTTTGGGGGTCTTATCTGTCACCCCAACATTCCATCACTGAACTCAGAGGTGTGGCTCCTGAACTGCTGCAATATGGTCATCGAAATTTACAACAAAATTGCATGAACATTTTACAAGAAGCTAAACGTTCCTTCCCCCGTTAAATCATACGCCTTTAAGTAGAAGAGATTTTGCATTTGGTGCATTCAGAAGAACCATGATCCATCCACATGCCTACAAGGTATGGTAATTCTTTACTTACTTCACTTAACAAGGTCTAGTTATAATTTTCTTCTATTAAAGTACACCTTGTGGCTGTAACTAAAAAAAGCACGGTTCCTGTTTTTGCTTTTCTTCCTCATTCATTTTCCTGATAAGATATATACATCCAAACCCTGGCAGATCACAGCAGCCACTGAGTCCACCTTACAATCTACCTTCATCATTCTAAATTCCATTCCTAGTTGCCAAGTAACCACCAAAATACTTTCTAAATACACATATACTTTCTGAATATAACAGTAACCACTCACAAACTTCCTTCTTTAGAATGCTGGTGGTTAAGGATTTCATAGAAGGCATTAAGAAAATATTCCCTCCTGGTAAGTCTCCTTCCCCTCTTTAGGAACTTAACAGTGTACTTTGTAAAGTAATGCCCCCACCCCTTTGAACCATTCACAAAGCCTCCTCGCAATGCCTAACATGTAAGGCAGCTTTTGTAGTTGCTATTACCTCACACCAGTTCTTAATTTGTAAAAGAATGTGTGCCGGTGCCCAAAGCTCTGCTCCGAAGCCCGCAGTCAGCGTTATTAAATGTCAGCACATCGAATACCAAAGCTGCGCAGTCTTCAATCCACCTCATGCCTCTTTAATCCACTGCCAGACACTTCCTGCCCCTTAATCTCACTCTAGCAGGTTTATTCTTTCTCCATAGATGATGGTTTTCCGTCTTTCGCTTCCTCCCCTTTCCCCTTTGTGTGTTTTCCCCTTTTTTACTCTAGGGAAATGTCGGGAACAGATTTACCTTTATGAAAGCAGTCCATTATAGTCTTAGAACCCGCTGTAGCGGGCTCTACCGGCTATTAAAGGCCCGCTCCCACGTTAAATGCCCGAGCTGAAGGCGAGGGCATTTAACAAGGGAAAGGGCCTTTAATAGCCGGTAGAGCCCGCTACGGCGGGTTCTAAGGCTATTAGAACATTCTGCCACTAAGGGCAGTATGTTCTATTAAAAAAAACAAATTGCTCACGGAGCCCGAGGGGATTAAAATCCCCTCGGCCTCCGTGAGGCTTTGTTCACAGCTGTTGCTGTGAACAAAGCAAACATTGGAATGTTGGCGCATCGGGCTTTTACCGGCCTGTAAAAGCCCGGAGCACTCCATTGTTTTCAATGGAGCTGCCAACGTTCGAATGTTCTAATTCTAGATGGATAGCTTCCTGTTTATTACTTTCATACCTGCTGGCTAAGAAGCCCCTACATGGTAACCAAAAGCACATTCACGTGAGGAAAAGCTGCTAAGATAACCCCCCTTAGAAATGTTCCCATTTCAAAAATTTGTACGGCCACTACTTAGTGTTCACACTTTCACTAGGCACTATTGTCTAGATTCAGATTCCAGAGCGCATACTCAATTAAGGTAGGTTTCTTTGAGGACCCTTTGCTGGTGATTGCTAGAGCTGCCCTCTATTTCTTGTTTCCTTACTTATAAGATGGACCTTCTGTTCTGTTCAGTGCTTATGACTAATGATGAGATACCCCTGGATGAGAAAGAAAGGTTACTCACCTGTAATCCTCGTTCTCTTCTAGGGGAGTCCTCTTCAAAGTCATAATTCATCCCTTCAACTCCCCCGAGAAGAAATACTACGGTGTTTGTCAGTTGTTACCCAGGATCCTCGTATTTTCCATAAAATTGACCTTACCTAACTCTCAGCTGTGAGACATGATGGGATGCAGAATTTGTTTGAGGTTCTTAAAGGCACAATGGCAATTTTTCCCTGCTATACTTTGCATTGCAGCCTACTAGCTAACAATGTCATATGTCCTCTTTCCTTTTCCTTTTAAAAAAAGGTTAACAAAAGATTTTCTGTGTTCAGTTTCCTATCAGTTTTATGCAATTGGCATCTTTTTAAAAATGATCGCTATTTGAAATTGCACCATTTGTAGCCTTTTTAGGCTACAATTATATATGTAGTGTACTATTTTACAAAGGTAAATATCCATAAATGTATAATTTTAAAAGCTTTCCGGGATACCCGTGCATGGGCGGACTATTCAGTGTTTATGACTTTGATGAGAATTCCCTTGGAAGAAAACTAGGATTGCAGGTGAGTAACTTTTCCTTCTTTGGGCAGCAGAGGAAAAGATTCATGATAGTTAGCTTTGGTTCTACTGCCAGTCTTAGAATCTGCATTTGAAATCCCAGGGGCACCCAAAACAGGGTATGCCCAGATGTGGGTCCCTTGCTCGTTGCCCCACTGGACTGAAACTACCCTGGCTGATGAGTGGTGATACCCCAAAACCAGTCCCAGGGTGCTTGTTTCCAGTCCAGGGAGGACCTGGCTTGTCAGTTCAGGCTGGACTGTTCCCATGGGGAGCAGGGTTAAAACTGATTTGCATATGGCTGGGTCCAAACTGGAGTGACATAGCGAGCAAGAAAATCATGGATTAAACCCAGATCTGTGACTGGGGGTGAGTGTTTGAAAAGTTTCAACACTCTGTCCATCATTTTATTTTGTGGTGTTGCTTTGTGTGCCCTAAGTGGCCATGGTATGCACAGATGTGGGTCCCTTGCTCACTGCACCACTGGATTGAAGCTAGCCTGGCTGATGAGGGGCGATACCGCAAAACTGGTCCCAGGGAGCTTGATACCGGTCCAGGGAGGACCTGTTTTGGCAGTTCAGGCTGGACTGTTCCCATTGAGGGCAAGGGCAAGACTGATTTGCATATGGCTTGGTCTAAACTGGGGTGACATGGCGAGCAAACTAACAATGGATTAAACCCAGATCTGTGACAGGGAGTGAGTGTTTGAAAGGTTTCAGCACTCAATTCAACATCTTATTTTATTTTGTGGTGTTGCAGACTTTAGTGTACCCAAACAAGTGTGTGAACAGTGATTAGTAAATCCTAGCCACTTATAGTTAAGAGTTAGGTCAGTTGTCCACTCTTTCTGCCATGATGCCTGAATCTTAGTGTTTGTCAGTGATACATGTTTTTCTTCCAGGGAACCATCATTTTGGCTAACTGGAGCTCCGTCATGTACGACCCCAAGTACTGGGAGAAGCCTCAGCAGTTCAACCCGAATCGTTTCCTGGACCAGGATGGCAAATTTGTGAATCAGAAGGCGTTCCTCCCCTTCTCTGCAGGTAGAGTGTACAACATCCTGCAGACATTGATGTCACGTTCAAAGTTGACTCCATGTTTTTGGGCATCAAATCCTTTTTAAAGAAAGAGCTTCATCTTTTAATCAAACAGAGTCAATCATTTTATTAAAACTATTTAATTGTAAACACATTCCCATCCTTCATTATTATCCATCTATAATTCTATGTGCAAGAAAGGATTTCCACCAGTAATGTGTACAGTCACAAAGTTGTGCACGGGTAACCAAAGGTTTTCATAGATCGATGTTGGAGGTGGTTCGGCGACGATGGGTCAGTACCATGGCAGGAGATTACATATCATTTATTCTGTACACTTTCACACATTTTCTTATTATTTGTATATTACATCACACATATTTACCACTCTGGCCACTGAGTGATTAAGTGATTTGCCAAGAATGACTTAATCCTTCAATCCTGGATGCTCAGTTCACGTCTTTAGCCTCTAGGGTCGAATATAAGATCAAATGGAGGCTTCAAAATAAATTATATATATATTTATGATTAGGAAGAACCCAAGTGAAGAAATAAAGACCTCCATTGCGATTACTTCATGGAAGAAATCATTATGAAGAATACCAGAATGATGAAAATCCTTGACAACGGCATTAATGATAATCCGTATATTTATCATAACTCTGTTGCAACCCAAAACATTAAAGAAAGCACAACCTATCTTCGCTAAAACATAAACTCAAACCTACCCTTAAACATGGACCCTGGGCCAAGTACACCTTTCACACTTAACTCTCAGTGATAGCTGTGGACCAGCAGTCAAAGGCTCCCTATGCGGGCAATGTAGATACAGGTTAGTGAGCTCGTCTCGGAACTCAGAGTGCACTGAGTAACGCCAATAAATCAATGTCTAGTCAAATACTTGTTTTTATACTCAATTGGAGTATTTTATTTCTAACTTTAAGCATTCAATTAAGTATTATGACATTCATAAGCAATAACACAATCCCCCTGAGGTCTGAAGTCTAGTGTCTATCTGGCAAATCCCTATCCCACCCTTTCTCTTGTAATGTGAATGGGTTATTCACGATTCACTGGTGGTTGCATCCAAGGAATGCTCACTAGTAGACCTTCCTAAAGAGTCTACTCTGATTCTTGCGAAATAGCCAAAAGTGTCTATGGTGCAGCAGCACTTTTAGCAGCGAGTCCCCTGGGCCCGGAAGGTCTGTATCAAGTCTTACCCGCTCCAGAAGCACATAAACATTCAGCAGGTGGCCCAACTGTTGACACTTGCAATGCTCCAGTTCTGCTGGGTCGAGTTGGTCTGCACACGGGATGCATAGCAGCACCCAGATGGTGCAGGCTTTCTCTCCTTAGAGGCACAGGTCGGCCTTAGCAGTGAACGGAGGGGCTCCAGGCTTCTGTTGGCAAGGTAAGGTCAGTTTTCCCCACACAGGGAGAGGGGGTTCATCTTCATGCTCCCATTCCAGCAAAGGGGCAAAGTCCTCTCAATATCCTCCAGAGTTCCCAGTGCAGGTCAGAGGGCAGATCTTGTTGCTGTACTGCGACCAGTAGGTTGCAGCTTTAGTTTACCAGGCGATGGCCCGAACTCGGCAATACTCAGTGCCGCCAGCCCCTCCTGTCATACAGGGTTGCCGCAGTACTGGCTGGCAAGGTGTGGATTTCCCAGGTGCTGCCACTTATACCACAGGGGCCCCTCCTGTCCTATTGGGTTTGCCGCTAAGGTGCACACAAGTGTTGGTGCTTTGTTGGCACACTGACTTCTACTGTGGCCACCTCTGGCATACTGAGTCACTGCAGCGAGGTGGTACTGGCTTCAGCCTCCCCACACAGCACTCAATTCATCGATCAGTTCATTGTGGCTCTCTCCTGGCTTAGGGGCATCACCGATTCAATCCTGCAAATTGACAATGACCCATTCAGTGCACAGCTGTCTCCTCACACTTCGCAAAAGTATTCCTTCAGCAGGGCTCCCCACTGGACCTTGCTCCCTCCAACGGTCTACTCTTCCCTACAGGGCACCTTGGTTTTGCCAAGCATGCAGGCACTTGTGCTCCAGGTTTCAGGGCAGGTGGTATAGGTTTCACTGGGTGATGTCCCCTAGGCCAGCAGGGAGACCAGAAGGCTTTGTACCCCTGTCCTGGGCACAGGCAGACGTCTTGCAGAGCTTCCCCTCCTCACAAAGCCCATCTGGCTGTTTTGCAAATGTCAAACTTCAGGTTCTCAACCTCCCGTTTTTATAGTTCATTTCCAGACACCAAATGTGATTTAGAGTCTGGATCTTTGAAGTTTTTTGTTAGAGGTCTGCTTCTTGTACACTTGTCTCTCTCTTCTTCCTCTTGAGTGGCTGGCTGTCTGTCACAGCAGGAGAGACTCCGAAGCCGGTGGTCCCACAACATAGGCCATGGGAGTGGGACCTGGATGTCAGCTGCAGTGACGTACATCAAATGATTAATCCTGGTCTCCCATCTCTACTATTTATGATTCCCTTATCAGCCCCATCTCCTTTGTGAGTTGCGATCTATCTGTGACTCAGAGAGCACCCCTTTGAAGTGTGCAGGAGGAGTCTCTCTCTCTTTCTTCTCCAGTGGATCCCATGTCTTCAGCAGACAGGCCTGATCTTCCTAAAATGGAACCCAGAGTCCTCCACATCATGTATTTTTACAGGGACACTTGCACTCAGTGTATGGTCACAGCACACACACTATGCAGTACTGTTTCCTTCATGCATTGTGCCCTCAATGACATACATACATTCAGCACGCTAATTTACTCTGTGCATACTGCTCAGTTCTTTAGCCTTTCTGCAATGTGCCATGGTGTGCTATTTGCAGACACACACACTACAACCACACACATTCACCATGCGTGAACTGTGCAACACTTAACAGAACAGACATCATAACATCAATGTATATCATTGCCAAGCAACGAGAAACGACATCCTGTCCTGGGTCAGAAGAGGCACAATTTCTATGGCCATTTCCCATCACGTGGACATGGTGGTGGAGCATCTCCTTGGATTCCCAAATGATTAGGCGTACTCAATTACTCCAGCACTTTTGGACTGTCACAGATGGGAGATCCACCAAGACTAGGTGGACAACCTCTTCCTCAAATGGGGTTGCCCCACACTGGACTTGTTTTGCCACCCAGAACAACAAGAAACCCTAGTGTGACACCAGAGGTATTTGGCATCTAGGGTCCAAATGCAATGCCTTTTCAATTAAATGGTCCAATATGTTTGTGTACTCCTTTCCACAGATACCCCCTTATCGCCAGGGTCATAAGGAAAGTAAAGATGGGCCATTCTACCTTGACTCTAATTGTCCCAACCTAACCTCACCAGCACTGGGTAACGGAGCTCCTAAATCTATCTGTACGTCCAGCAATACAATTGAAAATGCATCCCAAGTTCCTCTCCAGGCACAACGGAGACATCCTGCACCACGACCTTTGGTTGTTGAGCCTGACAACATGGTACTTGATGCCCTACAGTACGGTCATCTGGATCTCAAAGCAGAGTGCACAGACCTCCTGGCAGAAGCCCCGAACCTATAACGCCTAATGACAGTGTTCCTGTGTCTGGGACTAGGCTGAAGGGTTCCATCCAGTGGCTACAATACCCTAACAAATACCTCCACATATGCTAAGCCTAACCAAAAATGGTCTAAAATTCTCATCAGTGCAGGCACATTTAGTAGCAATCTCACAATTATGGAGACCAGAAGGCATCTCAAACACTCTTTTCTCACAGAGAATCACAGGACATCATTTTCACACAATGCTCCACATTTTAGCCTCTATCTGGAGGTGCAATAACAGCAATGTGGTTGGAGTGAAATCGGGTGGAGTGCATCATGTGATGGCCCAACTACTCACCTGCAGGACCTTATGATATTTACCTGCTAACTGAATTTTTACATTTAAAGTGGGTAATATTATCATCCTAACAACAGAAGGCACAAAAATAATATAATTCTAAAACTTTCAAAATGATGAAGCAGGACTTCTTTGTAGATGAAATGTGACTCCTCTGCTCATCTGAAGCAGTGTCTATCTAGTAGTATAGAGATTAGTGAAGTTATTGGCGATAGTTTTCCATATAAACAATTAGCATTGATGCCTTTTGTGAGATTTGGAGGCAAGTTACCAAGAATACAAATGTCATGGTATAGTTATAAAAATTATGTGAAGAAATGATGAATTCTGCATGCAAAAGAGGACAGGGGTTTTATTAGAATTCTTTTTTATGTGTCAAGTGTTTTTTTTTATTAATTGATTGACCTGCCAGTTACACCTACAGCCTTCTGGTGGTGGCAGACCCGCCTCCAGGTGGAAGACGGAACGAACTGAGGAGGTGATTTAAAGTTTGGCGGAGGTAAGTCTGCCTGTATGGCGAAGTGCTTTACTCCTGCCATACCGGGGATCCGCCAGCTGCCAAATTTAGGCCCTTATTTATACTTTTTTAGCCCTGCATTTGCGCTGCTTTTTGACGCAAAAACAGAGCAAAAGTGCAAAATACAATTGTATTTTGCAAGTTTGCACCGCTTTTTATGTATAAATATGGGCCATAGAGTTGTCCACTAGACCTAAACATTGATAAGAACCATTGTCATTGCAGTTCCTGCCAGTGTATTAAAAGTTTGACATACGGTACTGTCAAAATGACGGTATCTTCTATCAAACTTTTAATATGTTTTTGTTTTTTTCAAAAACAAAATCCCAGATGATATCAGGATATTGTTTTTTGAAAAAATTCAAATGAATGGCCTGCAAACCATGAGCGTTTTCTCCTACGGTTCAGGGGTCATTAAAACTTTATTACAGTCCCTTATCCCTAAGTTTTTCATGGTGGTAAAGGAGAGTAAAAACTGGCCATTCCAGTGCCCACTCTAGATTTGGTGGGCGGTTGAATGGTCAAACCTCTGACAGCCCTTACTCCATCAAGGTATGTCAGCAACAGAGCTGGAGTAGCCTCCCAGACTGACATAGTTAAAGTCTACCGTGTGTAAATCAGGTGGGTGGACCTTCAGTTTGCAAGGAGGGTACTCCTTTACCGTTGAAAAGATGTATCCTCTACGTCAAACTCTAAATTAACCCTTGTGTCTTTATTCCACACATACCACTCCTTTAGGCCTTGGTGAAAACGTAGAATGCATATTGTGTCATATGCCCATCTGGTGATACTGTTTCTTGCTTTCACAGGACAGCGCATGTGCCCAGCGGAGCAGATGGCCAGGACCGAGCTTTTCATCTTCTTCTCCAACCTCCTGCGAGAATTCACATTTCAGCTGCCTGATGCAGGTGGCAAAATCAACTTAGGCTATGTTTATGGCTTGACTTTGAAGCCACACCCATGTCAGATCAGGGCCTTGGTGAGACAGCCTGCAGCACATCAGTGAACACTAGAACATTTAGAAATGACAGGGAAACAGACATTTGCAGAAATAAATAATAACTGGGGATTCCAGCTCGTTATCTCAATTAACTATAACTCGTACCCTAAGGTAAATATAACCTGCTCCCCTGCCTTTAACAGTTTTTTCATCAGTAATTTAATTGTAAATGTTAAAGTGATATTATCAATGATGTCATAGAAGATGTTATGAGGGATGTAATGTGTGGGGTAATTAATGGGGCATGGCGACGGTGCGAGTTACAGTTACCTTAGGCCACTAGTTATACTTACTTGAGATAACTAAAACTATAACTGGTAAATTTCTGTGTTTTTTAGAGTTTCACATGTTACGCTGTTACTTTAACCTTTGTTCTTTTCAGGTAATGTCTACGTTTTGTTAAATATCAAGTAACATTTTATTACTATATGTAAAGTCAATCTTTGGCCATGTGCGGCAGGGGGTTTGGCCGCGGGCCTGGCCTGTGGTCAACTCATGCAGTCACCCCCCAAAAGCAGCCAACGCCATGGTGCCTGGGCCTTCGATCATGCACGATTGGGATTTGGCCACAAGACCTGGCCTGCAACCAGGACCTGTGGCCAAACCCTGCAGGCAGATAACCCGACAGAGCACCCGGCCTGTGGTTATGTGCGGCTTGGCCACAGGCCAACCCCTCTAAAGACAGACAACCCCACACCACTCAGGGCCTTCGGCCATGCATGGTGGCGGAGTTGGTTGCAGGGCCTGGCCAGCAGCCAGGCCCTGCAGCCATCCCCTGCAGCTACCACACCAAGGGCCACCTACCTCATGCTGTGCAGGGCCTTTGGCTATGCAGGACTGGGTGTTTGCCACAGAGTCAAGCCATGCAGCCAACCCCTGCAGCTAAAAACCCTCCAAAGGCAGCCAACCTCATGCTGTGCAGGGTCTTTGGTGGTGAATGGCTGGAGGTTCGCCACAGGGCCTGGCCCACAGCCATGCCCTTTGGCCAACCTCCCAAAGGCAGCCCCCCCCCCCACAGCAGCCTGCCAAACCCCACGCCATGCACAGTCTTTGGTGACATAGTGTAGGGGTGGACTTTGAGCCCTAAGGACCCCATACCCATGTATAATAATGGGATGGGGCATGCAGTACCTCTACTCAACTCCATCCCTGGGCCCAAATCCAACAAAAAAGGGGAGGGGGGCATGCAGCCCTCCTCCCCAAGCCTTAATATGCCCCGGGGACCCCATTCCCTAGGGCGGAATTCTAAGGGGCTGGGGCTTGCAGCTTCCATCTGTAAGTCTTATCAGTCCCTGGAGACACCATTTCCTAGGGCTGAATTCTTAGGGGAGGGGAGCATGCAGCACCTCTCCCAGAGCCTTTTTAGGCGAAAAAACAATTATAAAGGGCAGGGGACATTCTGTCTACCTCTATGAACCTTCTGTGGCCCTGAGGGCAAAATTAATTTAAAAAAAGGAGAGGGGCTTGTGGGACCGCTCCTTGAGCCTTATTAGGCTCCAGGGACCCCATCCTTTGTAGCTGAGTAATTAATAAAATGAGTGAGGTGAGCTGACCCCCTCCTTGAGCCTACTTAGGCCCCAGTAAGAGGCTGAGAAGAAAACATTGATGGACTGGATGCCAAACACATAGAAAATGTGGGAGGCATTAAAAAGAGAGTTCAAGTCAGAAAATCTAAGCGAGTCTAGAAAACGATAACTAATGGTAAGTGTGAGCTGTACATCTGTATTACAGAGAATAACTGGTTCAATCATTTACCTTTCTTCTCTATGTGTTAAATTCTAAGACTGATTTAAACTTTGTATAAACAGACAGAATTCTCTCGAACATCAATACATTCCTACTGACTCCTATCAAACCCACCAAAACTCCAGCACAGTGGAGATGGGAACAGGAATGAAAACACAAATTCACCCCCGAGAATGGCAGGACATTGTGCACCGAGCATGCGCTTCAGCCTGCAGCATGTCGGGTAAGGAAATGTTCCTAAAAATAGCACACAATTGGTGCTACACACCGGCTGGGGTGGCTCAGTCGAGACTGGATGTTGACCCTAACTGTTGGGAGACAATGTGGGCCACCTGATACCTTAACACACTTAGAAGCAGATTTACAAGCCCCTTGAGCCACCTTGATTCCACCCTAGCATCATTTATTTTATGCTAAGGCGTTAAGGAGGCCATTCACCCACGCCATATGTGCACTTTGTAACCCTTGTGCCACATAATACCCGCGCCAGGCATAATGCATGCAAGGGGGCATTCCCCCGCAGGGAGGCCGTAACAAATGGAGCAATGAAATTTACAAGGGTTCACTGCCCAATTTTTTTTTGTCATTTTTTTAACAACTGCGTTAAAGTGATGCTCCTGCATTGGCCTCTGGGCCCCCCTGTGCTTTGCTGCCCTAGCGCCAACATTTTTGGGCCTAGTGCAGCAAAGCGCCACAACAGAGACAAAACCTTTGACACTGCTGTGGTAACGACCGCCATGGTGCGTGGTATTGTAAATATGGCTCAAACATGGTGTCGTTAGGGAGGTGCAGGGGGACACAAGAAAAGTGGTGAATCAGGACTGATGCCCCACTTTCTTGTAAATATGCCCTTTACTCTGGCACTGTCCTAAAATCCAAAGGTCCTAAATGGCCGTTTTAACAGATGCTGATAAAATGTATGACACTGATCTGCCTCGATTCCCTAGCTACATTCTGTTAGGCATCCCGGACACATTGACCTTCCCCTTGATATCCGCACGAGGGTGGGCTATCTCACTAACCTTAGGCACAGCCAAGCAGGTTCTCCTATCCCGTCGGGGCACTGACACCGTGCCGACACACTTAGATTGGCTCCACAAACTGTGGGGACATCTGAGGATGGAGAAACGTACAGCAGTAGCCAACCACACTTTACCACTGTTCGATGAAACCTGGGGTTCTTGTGTACAGTTCTTATCGGGTGAAATTCAGGAGTTAACATGCCCCATCTATCTTTGCCTACTGCATCTCACACACTCAACACACCACAGTGGCTGATCCCCCAAAGATTTGCTTTATCATGTGAGTTGTGGATGCTCAACCACATTTTCCTGGGCCCGTTGTGTTTCTCCCTTCTCCCTCCTGGTCCATCCCTCTCCTCCCCTTCCACCCTCCTACCAACGTCATCCGGTGTTGTTGCTTCCTTTTCGTTCCCCGCTGGCCCGTGGATGTAGGAGGGAGGATGTTGTATTGCACCTTGGTTAAAATCAATAAAACAGAATTAAACCTAAACACAATGTATGCTGCCCTGTAGGCAATAAGTCCTACTTACAGGTGACTTATAAATATTTAAAAGAAAGGTTTAGGCCTTTCAAATTTAAAAGGAAGGTTTAGGCCTTTCAAAAAAAGGATTTTTATGGCAGGTCAAATTTGCAGTTTAAAACTGCAAAACCAGGCTACAATGGTAGGTCTGGAGACATGCTGTGCTGTGATACTGCAGTGGGAGGCACAGTGGGTGATGCAGTTCACTGGTAACATTTAATTTACCAGCTATGGATATATTTGGTACCATATGTATAGGTAAATTAAGTAAACAAGTCAGGTGCATACCAAATTAATCATGTTGAAAGGAGGAGTACAACCACTTTACCATTGGTTAGCAGGGGTAAAGTGCACAGAGTTCTGTAGCCAGCAAAAGGAGGATTCAGCAAAAAGGCTGAAGATTCTTGAGTCATCCTGCGGAAAGCTCAAATTTCCAACAATATGATTATCCAGAGAGATGTATTTCAGATCAGGCCAACTGGTATCCACAAGTATGATTTGAAAAGGATGCAGTGTAGTGACCAGATGAATCTGTTGAGCACAGGATTTTAGTTATGGAATAACCTGGGAATGTTAAATCTTCTTAGTAGAACCATTCTGGTCCTCTTGTTTTTAGAAGTGGATTAAAAGGATGGGTTCTAGAGCATGCATGTGTTCGTTAGCTCATGCCTTCTGGAATGACCGAAAATTGCAGCCATATAATAAGATCATTAAAGATGGCATAACACTACCAAGTTGCAGTAAAGTCCCATGCTTTAAATGCCTTAAAAAGATTTGTAATATAATCCGCCCTCTGACATTCTGGTAAAAGTGCTGTTACTCACCCTCAGAACAGAAATGGTTCTTAAGCGGAGGTACTAGACCTATATGTGATCATGCTTAATAATCCAATACTGTATACGGATGTAAACCAAAGGTGGGGCAGGCAGTTTAACAAAATCATGTGTACTTGGCGCATGTCTATAAAAGATAAATCAAATAGCTGTCCAGCCTGTATTTCCCCTCAAGATAAAAAGACCACTTTCTCGTTTTGTTCCCATTACCCAAGACTCTAAGGCCCAGATTTACAAGATTGGCGCATCAGCATTGATGTGCCAGATTTCTTGCGCCCCCAACTGCCACCCAACGACACCAGGGTGCACGTTAGGACTATAGCGTCATCATTTTTTATGCTATTGTGGTGGTTTGCTGCACTAGTGTCAAAAATGTTGACGCTAGTGCAGCTAAGTGCAAGGAGGCCCATTGATTTCAATGGGTGTGTACCTTTAACGCCTGCTTTGAGCAGGCGCTAAACGTGATGCCATAAATGGGTCAATCTTGTAGATTTTATTGCACCATTTTTGACTGCCTCCTAACGCCAGAACGCCCCCTTGCATACATTATGCCTGGCTCAAGCATAATGTGGCACAAGGGGTCGCGAAGTGGGGCAATGCATGCATTGCCCCACTTTGTAAATATGGTGCAGCGATTTTTGCCTCGTTGAGCATTATTAGCATTAAAAAAATGACGTTAATGTGCGCAAGGGCCTCGTAAATCTGGCCCCAAGTTTGTAGTGGTTGTAACCATATCTTTTCAAGTACTTTGTATGTCCCCTAAATGATTAATAATCTAAGTGCAGTCATTGGAGCCCCAAAATAACAAAGGGGAAGAGAATTTAATTTATCAGCCTATCGGTGTGGTCATCCGAAAGAGAAGGGCCTTGCTGTGGAAACGTGTATGATTTCTGAGGTGGTGTTCTTTAAAAAGACCTTATAATTGTGTTATTTTTTATAATATTGCTAAACTTTAATCATTTGTTATGTATGTAAAAACTATTATAGATAAGAATAGAGATAAGGGGTAATCAGGATTACTTGCAGACTTTCTGATTTAACAAATAGCATTTGTGTGAAAAGATTTCATGGGATTTATGATTTTTTAATTGAAGTTTTCTGGTGGGTTTATTTATCTACATTATGCATTCTTCTAAGCAGTAGATAGTATTTTTATATGAATTGGTTTTATTGCTCATGAAATCGGAATAAAACAGAGTCAGTGTTTGACTACCCAATACGGAATGATTTCTGCTAGATTTTGTATTTATGGTTGTCTTTGTTATTATGTAACATCTGTTATCATTTTCCAGTGTGCCTCAATTGATTAATTATGCTGAAATATCTTATTTGCTGTAGTAAAACCTCCAATGCTATAATTTGTTCTGTGATCACATTACTTCTGGATATTCCTCAACCGACTTTCCATGCCCCCTCCTTTTCCTGAGTGATCTTAATTAAATTTCATAGGTTGTTACATATTTCATTGATATTCTCTACTGCTTAAGGTTTGTTATTTTACTTAATGAAATATGCAGCTTGTTTTCTTTGAAACCTTAATACATTTATTAAAATTAAAAAATAATCTTCACAACCAGTGTGATTTGGTTTATCTGACATAGTCTGATTTCTTGTTTGTTGATATAAAACTTAAATATTAACACTTTTACACTAGAAACATGAGCAACTGTAATTAATCCTGATATATTTGTTAAATTGCCTAGATACAAATTGTTGCAAAGTGACCTGTTTTGGGGCAGGGACGTACAGTTTTTCATTTTTTTGGGACTCACCTGCTCTAACCATGGGACACTGCTATACAGTCAGTGTATGTGATCTTACCTCTAAAACATGTATGATGAAATTGGCCTAATCCCTTATTGGCACATTTAACCTTCCTACAAGGCTATCGTACACACACCCATTGCATAGAGATCCAATTGCCACTTGTGGTCTGCAGCACTCATTGTGGAAACCACTACAGTGGCAGTGAAAACATGGCTTCAGGCCTCCCCTGCATAGCCTGACAGCCACAGCTTGCACCCTGCTGTCCCGTCCTGTCAAATCATCCTTTTGAAAGGTAGGAAAACGTGATTTTAAATATGAAACAATTCACCCGTTAGCACACCTTGCTGCCCCGGGGGAAGGTGCATAATATTAGGAGAGGAACATGTGTGACTTTAGGAATCGCATGTTCCCCAAGTGACTAGGCCCAAAACGGCATTGTCACCAGCCAGGATGTGTCTTGTACATGGGAAAGTCCAAGGTATAGATTTTATACTTAAACATAACTTTTGACCTGTACCCCCTCCACCTTAATAAAAATCCAATCTAATGATAAAGTCTTGGTGGGGTGGGCGCAGGAAGTTAATATAGTTCTTAGTCGCCTTCCCTGTCACAAGAAAATGTTAGGTGTTCTCCTAGTCAGGGTGGCATCAAACCAAGTTGAAGGAGGCTCTTATTTGAACCTGTCTTGTGTGACCACAGAGGATGGGACTGTTCATTACCCTAGGCACACCTCTGGATGGGCACCGAGGCTCTGCACAAGGGGAGAAGTGGTGTCCCACATTGGATTTGAACATGGTATTGTTTACACAAGTAAGTGCCAACTGGAACTTTGCCACATTGTTTAGGGAGTGCCCAGTAGTCACCCTTATCCATTAGCTGGTGCCAGGCATAAATGTGGCACCTATTCACAACCCTTTCATGACTTGCAAAATATCACAAGAGGACAGAACGTGCTGTTGTTTACGTGAGAGGAACCCTGAAGGACCTGACTTAAAGAGGTGGACCTTAAAGGTCATTTGGCTTACCTTCTCCATGTAAAGGAATCACCCTTACCTCAGAGTCTGCGGCACCATCTCAGCCTTCTCACCAGCATCATTGCAGCCTCCAAATTAACAGCCTTCTCCGCACTTCACTTGATCTTGCTTAGGGAATGGAATTGCGTCCTGGTTGAGGGCAGTCTTGCTTTCCCACGTGTGGCGGCTAGAACTAAGTCTGCACAATAGTTTGTGGCCATTTCTTCCCACTGGGCGGAGTGAGGAAATGCTGCAGGCGGGATGATTATTTATTGTGCTGCAACAATTCTGTACAAAATATATACATGAAATATGTTGTTGCATATATTCAAAGATGGTAAAAGTGTACATATTCTTATTCTGCCTGTTTATTTTTAGTGTTTTATGTTTTGAATCATTTCCCAATCCAAGATGGCTGACATCTTTATGATGTTTGTCACATCCTGTTTGAGTCTGTAAAAGGAGTCTTTTGTGGGTCCACTTGTGTCACAATTGTTTCTGCATCATTGCTCGCTCACTGGACTCCATGGACTTCCTGCCTCCTCCCGTTCCGGTTGTTCTGCTCTACACCTTGCTGCTGGCCCAATCAGCTGGAAGGTTTTTCTGGTCTCCACTTTTTCCCTCTTTGCTGAATTTATTTAATTATTTAATGGAGCTTTACTAGACTTCTGTTTACAATCTTGCCTCTGGCACTGCCTCTGGAGATAGGCGGCTGTATCTACAAACCAAGAAGACACCCCAAGTGTAGCCTAAAAGAACAGCTCTTGACAATCTGTGGCTACAAGGATACAACAAGCTTCAAGAGGCCTGAGTCTGGAAAGGGAACTGAACCTGGACTGGACTTTGCTGTTGATCCCTGAGACTTTAGGTGCCCTCTGCTGAGGTCCTGGGGGCCTTCGAAGTGTACTCCTTTGGTTGTTTGGGCACCAGGAAAAGTGAAAAAGAAGAGGCAGTGACAGTACAATCATGCATGCCAACAGACCCGATTCAGGCAGGAGACTCCTGATGTTTTTAAGCCCAAAAACTTTTCATTTTATCTGTCTCCTGCCTAAAATCTTCTCTTTTTCAATGTAAGTCAATGGAGAAAATCAATTCCCCAGTTTTTTTTCCAAATCCCCCTTTTACCAAGTTCAAAATGTTGGCAAATATGGTACATTGGATCACAGAGGGCAGGAGGAATGGGGTAGGGTTATAGACTTGGATACCAGAGGGCAGGAGGGAGATGGGCAGGTGCACCAAACTGACCTTACACCGCAGGCAGCAGGAGTTGCAGAAGCGCAATACACCACGCAGGGCAAGCAGGACGGCAGTGCAGCACAACGGACCATGGAAAGTAATAGGGAAGTGATAGGGCCATGCGTATGGACAATGGAGAGCAGAGGGGAAAGAGGCAAGGGAGGCAAGCTGAACATACAGGACATACAAGAGGGACAGTTGCAGCATAACGGACCATAAAGGGCAGGAGGGAGGGGGCAGGAGCATCGCAACAGACCAGACAAGGCAGGAGGGAGGGGATAGGGTCCTGCACATGGAAAACAGAGAGCAGAGGGGAAAGGGGCATGGGCAGCAGGCTGACTGTATCAGACAGGCAGGAGGACAGTTGCAGCATAACGGACCATAAAGGGCAGGAGGGAGGGGGCAGGAGCATCGCAACGGACCAGACAAGGCAGGAGGGAGGGGATAGGGTCCTGCACATGGAAAACAGAGAGCAGAGGGGAAAGGGGCATGGGCAGCAGGCTGACTGTATCAGACAGGCAGGAGGACAGTTGCAGCATAACGGACCATAAAGGGCAGGAGGGAGGGGGCAGGAGCATCGCAACGGACCAGACAAGGCAGGAGGGAGGGGATAGGGTCCTGCACATGGAAAACAGAGAGCAGAGGGGAAAGGGGCATGGGCAGCAGGCTGACTGTATCAGACAGGCAGGAGGACAGTTGCAGCATAACGGACCATAAAGGGCAGGAGGGACAGGATAGGGTCCTGCACATGGACAACAGAGAGCAGGTGGCAAGGGGGCAGGAGCAGCAAGCTGACCACGGACAGTAGGCGGGATGGGCACTGGAAGGCGGACACCATGGAGGGCAACAGTGAGACTATAATGGCATGCACGCAGACAACGGAGGGAAACCATGGAAATTCGGCTTTTATACTTAGAGTTATTTCAAGTAACTATAACTCGTGCCCTAAGGTAACTATAACTTGCGCCGTCGCCATGCATTGCTAATTACCCCGGATATTACATCACTCATGACATCTTCTATGCCAGCATTGATATTATCACTATAGCATTTGTTATAAAATTGTTGATGAGAAAACTATGCATGGTTTTGCGCATTGGTTTTACGACCTCGTGCAAATGTACAGTTTGCGACTCCACACCCACTGCACATCCTCGTTTGTGAATGAGTCTTTATAGTTCGTCCCTTATATTCCTGAAGAAAAATGTAGTTTTATATAGTTATGAAGAGAGAGGGCAAGACGCCCCCTAAATATTTCCAATGGAAAGTCCTAATCATTATTAGGGTGCACAAGCATGGACATGTGCATGCTCAGGAAGTATCTTTCAGTGACCAAGCCAGAAAAATTAATCTTAGGAAACCAACTTGGACTTACCTTCGAATATGAACATTTACAAACATCTTGTTGCAGGGCATTGCAGGGCATTGCACCACCGGAACGTCAAAAAAGTGACGCTCCTGTGGCGATAGGGACTTGTAAATCTGGCCCACAGTATTTTAATGAGCATCATTGATCTTCTGATTAAAAACCAAGCCCTGGTATGAGAAGAAAAAGATATGTGAGTGGAATGGCTCTCCCAAAAAACCACAATTGTAGCTAAATGTAAAACGCCAACAAAACATGTTTACTCGATATATTATTTAACCAAAACTTGTAAACATCTCACATTCCCCATCTTTCCAAATAGTACCACAAAGAAAGTGCAACCCAATAACCCCTTGTGAGCTTGGGTAACAGAGTCAACTGAAGTAAATACCAATAAGGAAATGATTTACAGAACTTATTCAACTTAATAAATTATGTTTATGCATGTATTGAATACTGTGCACTAACAACAAAAAACACCACGCAGGGGACTGTGGCATAACGTACCATTAGGTGCAGCCTACTGCAGCCCATTCAAACAAGGAAGAACCATGCCTGCCACCTTTACACTTTGGTACTGAAGACAATTTTCAATTGTCCCCTAATTTAGTGATGAATGCACTGCTAGAGAGGGGCAAGACTCACATTAATATGGAGAGGTGAGTCAAAGTGGAGCCAGAAGTCTACCTTGGTTCTGAGAACCAGAGCACAAGCTGAGGCCTCAGAATATTTAGGTAAATACAGGGATATTTAGGGAAATTATGCATCAAACAAAGTGTACAAATATTTTTAAAAGATTATGAAAAGGCTAAGAGCTTGATTTACATCTTGAGAGGAATAGCGCCAATCTGCGGTGGGCCCGAGTACTCCGCCATGCTGACGGCATACCTCCTGCCATGTTTAGGGCCTGATTTAGAGTTTGGTGGATGGGTTACACCGTCAGAAACATGACTGATATCTTGTCCACCCTATTACAATCTCTATAGGCTATAATGGGATCGTATTATAGCAGACGGTACATCTGTAATGTTTGTGACAGTGTAATCCTCTCCGCCAAACTCTAAATCAGGCACTTAGATGTATTGCAGCTGAGCCGCCGACCGCCACAATGGAGTGCGCTTCCTAGCCCTCAGGATGCTGGGTTCCCGTCGACCGTATTTAGATGTTACAGTTACATAGATGGTGTACTGGCTCCGGATTTCTGACGGAGGGAAGACCTTGCGGGACCCAATGGACATCGTACAATTGCAGTTGTTCTGGAATAGAGGTAAGTCAAACACACACACACACACACACACACTATGCCTTAGCCATATGTGTTTCCCTGCACAACACACTACATAACACACCACATACACACTATTATCCATTGCCATTTCACAGCACAACACATGTATGCAGAAAAAACGCATTGTCATACACCCATGATACAATATACACACTTTTGACACTGAACCCACACACGACACTACCACGACAACCAACTAAAATACACATTCATCTACACAAACACACTCCCACAACATCATGACAACAACTACCACACAACACTCACCTCAATGTTACACACACAGCTACAGAACACACAACCAAACATACCTTACAACAGAAGACCCATATGCAAGTGGCACACAATCTGACACAACCACATCCACAACAGCTTCCTCCACCTCACCCAGCCCATCCAGTTGCGCACACACACACCCACATACTGACTCGCATACACAACTGGTAGTGCAACGCTGCAGGTACAGGTCCCCTTGCAATGTGCACACATGGACATAGTTAGCAAGTGTGCCATTGTTTTGGTGACAGCATTCATTTAGCAATGAATACTGGCACCATAATGCCAGTTGTGCATTTGTGCCATATGTGTCTTGTTCCAGTGCGTCCCAATCCATGCCTGACACAATTGTCTTCCTGACATATGCATGTTACAATAATATTTAAAAAAATAAGGTTACAAATATATGTCTGTAGTGGTCCCGAGCTCATGTGCAGTGATCACTCAACGTACAAAGGCAATGCGGGTTCCCTCCATTCGAGACCTGCAATGGGGGGGGGGGGGTGTTTTCTCCCTGGTCCAGTAGCAGCAGTGACAGAAGGTCTTGTCCAGTCATGTCCAATCAAAAACTGAAGTGGAATCGGGATAAAAGGTCTGTTTTAACCTTATCCCCCCAATCCGCCAACTCATGTGTGGAGGTCGGACCACCACAGTTGGCTTGGCAGTAAGGCTTATCGAAATTTGCTTGCGGTAAGAGTGGCTGGAGTCCCACTGCAAGCCACTATTTCTAATGGCACCGTCAACGTGGCTTCCTGACGGAAACTGTGTAACTCATGCGGTCTATTGCCTATGGGACCATCAACATCTAATTCGGGCGGGGGATCTAAATCAGGCCCTAATTTTAAAAAGTTTGTTATTTTAACATTTGAAAGATCATGTCACTGCATTGAGTGACATTTGTTAAAAGTGAACACTCCTAAACAGGAACTTAGAAACTTTCCTTTACTCTATGTTAACCCAAAAAAGAGCTTATGAACATGCAGCGGGTAAACCAAGAAACCAAAAAACAAGTAAGTTCAATTCAATACAATTTCAACTTTATTCGGTCAAATTAAAAAGATCATAAAAGTACAAGAAACAAAAAGTACTTCATAATGAAACACCCATATGTGATATAAAAACTAAGATCAAAAAACAATATTAAATTGCAGTTAAAAATGCATATACTAAACATTTAAAGGGTTTATCCACCATATAATAACCTTGAGTCACATCTTATGGCCCAATCAATTTCATAATCATTTAAGGTGCATATTTTTTCCTTACAGATCGTGCTGTTAATAAATATTTTAACAACCCGTACAGGTTTCCATCTGCAGCAAATGCTGCTGATAAAACAGCCCTTCTTTATGCGAGAAAATCCCCTAATTCAAGAGGACCGGACGTAAAAAGCTCCGTCTTATTGAGTGATATAAAGAACAGAACAACATTAAGGGGGTCATTCCTACTTCCGAATGGAGCCGGCGGAGTCGAAGGGGTGCGACGGGTGCAGTGGCACCCGTCGCGATTTTCAGTGTCTGCAAAGCAGACACTGAAAATCATTATGGGGCCCTATTAGGGGGCCCCACGACACCCGTTCCCGCCATCCTGTTCCTGGCGGTTTTTACCGGCAGGACCAGGATGGCGGGAAGGGGGTCGGAATCCCCATCGCGGTGCTGCAAGCAGCGCCGCCATGGAAGATTCTTTGGGGCAGGGGAAAACCGGCGGGAAACCGCCGGTTTCCCTTTTCTGACCGCGGCTTTACCGCTGCGGTCAGAATGGCCCCTGAAGCACCGCCAGCCTGTTGGCGGTGCTTCCTACGTCCCCTGCCCTGGCGGTCCATGACCGCCAGGGTAGGAATGACCCCCTAAATGTACAGTAGATTGCTCTGATACCACATCACGCGGTGGTAAAGATTTGTGCGATGTTTTGGCCACCGGGAAGGCGAAGAGATGACGGACAAGATTTACCCTCAAACGAGTAAGATAAAACCTATGCTCATGCTTAGGCATCCATGCTACGTATGGCTCTAAGACACATGATGAGGTCATTTGCATGTATCTTATTACAGAGGACTTGTTTAAAACACTTGCTATCCTTAGTTCCTCACTATTAGACTGATATAGTTCAATCACCTCCACCTTACTGTTTATAGTAACTTTTTCTGGGTTTTCAAACAAATACCCACACCCAATATTATAAAGTGTCCGAATTATATAGGCTATCCATGAAAGTGACGCTCTATTGTCTAATTTCAGGCAATCGGCCAAGACTCATCCGGAAAAAAAGTCTGGGGACTGCTACATATTTTTACCCATAAAAGTGTCATCTTAATGCGATCCTCAACATATCCTACCCCCAATTCAGGATGGGTAATGAAACTGGCCGTAGCTCTAGAAAAAGCTAAAAGCCTACAAAGAAAAACATTTTCCAGGGCCTGCAATTTCTTTGTCCCAGAATACCCCACACTCCAGCTCTGTAAGTCCCCACTGTAGGATACTTGCTATTATACAACTGGACTAAGGGCCTCATTACAACATTGGCGGGCGGCAACCGCCGCCCGCCAAGCTGTAACCGCCTTGCGGGCGCCAATGCAGCCGCACTCCCGCGGTGCCCATTATGACATCCCCGCTGGGCCGGCAGGCGGAAACAGAGTTTCCGCCTGCCGGCCCAGCGGGGATGTGGGCCGCAACATGGGAGCCGGCTCCAAATGGAACCGGCGGTGTTGCGGCCGTGCGACGGGTTCAGTTGCACCTGTAGCGCTTTTCACTGTCTGCAGAGCAGACAGTGAAAAGCCGCATGGTGCCCTGTCAGGGGGCCCCTGCAATGCCAGTGGCATGGGCAGTACAGGGGCCCCGTGACTCCCCGTACTGCCAGCCTTTTCCTGGCAGTTCAAACCGCCAGGAAAAGGCTGGCGGTAGGGGGACTCATAATCCCCTGGGCAGCGCTGCTAGCAGCGCTGCCCTGGCGGATGACAACCGGCAGGGCCATTGTGGCGGGAAACCGCCGGCCCCGGCGGTGCGACCGCAACACTTCCGCCGCGGTCGTAATGTCCCTGGAAGCACCGCCAGCCTGTTGGCTGTGCTTCTGTAATTTCAGCCCTGGCGGTCCCGTACCGCTAGGGTTGAAATGACTCACTAAGTCTTGAACCGACCTCTGCCCTAGTCTTTTCGAGAATCTACACATAGCATCACATGTGACGCTCAACATTTCTGGTCCCTCAAGGGATACTAACTTGTCCCATTTCCTATTTGAGTAAAAAAGTATACATAAATAGCTGAAGACTGTGTTTTTTTAATAGGTTCCCCCCCCCCCATGTAAAAGCCCTTATGCTTTTCCCTAATGGGGCCATAAGACATTGTAAAGGACTTTTGGTCATTGTCCTTAAGCTTAAGTCCAATAATCAAATTATTAAAACCTTCCAAACGTTTTTGCAAGCCAGCAGCTGTCTGTGCCAACAAAACTGTGTCATCCGCGTATAATAATACCGGCACTGGTTGACCACCTAGCTTGGGAACGTCTTCCATACATCGAGTTAGTACCTTATCTAGAGCACTGATATAAAACAGGGACAAAAAGGTGCTGAAATACATCCTTGTCTAATCACCCCAGCTACACTAATTGGGGCTTTACAATCACCACCACTAGTGTAGCGCACTCTACTGGTGGTGCCCTGATGAAGCCGCCTTAGTAGATCAAGTAAATTCATATCTATACCAGCACGTATCATCTTTTCCCAAAAGATTTCTCTATCAACCAGGTCAAACTGCTGGAACGATCCATAAAGGCCAGATGTAGGACACCACATTTAGCGATCACATACTTTCCCAATATAAGTGAAAGATTTAACGCCCGCTCTGTAGTTCCTAACATTGGACAAAAACCATATTGCACAGGCCTGAAAAAAGTTAGCGCAAAGGTTTAAGCTTATCAAGAATAACCTGACCCAGAATCTTCATAGATAAATCTAACAATAAAATGGGGTGATAAGATGAGGGCAAATTCTGATCCCCTTTCTTAACATTGGGTACAATAACTGGTTCTTTCCAACAGGAGATCAAGTCTGCCTTAAGAGCAGCCCTCAAAACATTCATAATCAGAGGGGCCCAGAGATCCATATGTGACTTAAGCAGGTCAACTGGGACTCTATCTGGGCCAGGTGTCATGCTCGCACTCCTTATTGCATCAAAGACCGAGCCTAAATCCACAAAATCAGCCACCCAGCTACCATTTCGCTCCAAAGCACATGCTGTTTCAACCCTATTTCCTTTATTTTCTGTATTAAATATTGTCTTGAAATAATTAAGCCAGTCTTCTTCAGAGATATGGCACGCGATTTCTCTGGCTTCATGGTCAACAAAGAAAGGGCGATTTACAATACTCCAAAACAAATTATTATCTTTTAATTCGGCAGCTTTACATAAATCATCCCATGCTCTCATTCTGATTCATCCTTTCTCTGATTGAGAGCTTGTTTACATCTAGCTCTTGATAACCTAACGCTTTCCATATCCCGGGAGCCGTATTTGTGGCTGCCTTAAGTGCACGTAGCGCAATTTTGCAATCGTGTGAAAACCAAGAGCAAAGCGGTAGTTCCTTGGGAAGTTTTTTCCTAGTTACCCTTGTGAAACTGCCTTACACAAGTCTCCAAAACTATCTAAGATGGACATGGAGTCATCTGAAAGAGAGGGGCAACCCAAAACATCTTTATTATTTCCTAAAGATCAGACTTTTTGTAAATTCTGGGGTGTCAATAGCCTCCCACATCAGTCGAACCCCCTTGTTTACAGAATGGGAAACTGGAGCCAATTGCTGCTCACGCAAACTCTTAACCCTCTGGAACGTCAGAGAAAGGGAAATTAAATAATGATCACTAAAGAGAAGAGTGAGGACGTCAAAGCGTGACAACAACTGGACAAGATCTCTTGAGAATAAGACAAAATCAATTGCTGAACCCCTTCCCCTACCTATGAAGGTTGGGAGATTCTGTTTACTGTTCCCTAAAACCTCCAAGGAAAATATTAAATTCAGGGATATGACCAGACAATTTAGGACCTTGTTGTATCCTGTATGCACAAAACGGCTAATTTCTTTGTCGAAGAAATCTACAATCCCTCAAGATCGCCACCCATCCAGAGTACATTTTGTAATATTAAAATCACCTGCCCCAAATAATGGAACTAGGGGCATTGTCCCTGGTAATATATTCTACGATCTTCCCGCCCAACTCTTCTATGATATATATCGGCTGTGAGGAGGAGTCCCGCCACCAGCCACTAGTTCTAATGGCGCCATCAAATCGGCTTCCTGACGGAAACTGTGGAACTCAGGCAGTCTATTGCCTATGGGACCGCCAACATCTACATCGGGCGGGTGGACGGCCAAGCCGGCAGACGGGTTTTCCATTGGATCTAAATTAAGCCCTAAATTTAAAAAGTTTGTTATTTTAACATTTGAAATATTATATCATTGCATTCAGGGACATTTGTTAAAAGTGAGCGCTCCTAAACATATACTTTCATGTACTCCATGTCAACCCAGGAAAGAGCTTACGAATGTGCAATGGGTAAACCAAGAAACCAAGAAACAAGTTAGTTATCCTGTCTCCTTTAAATATGGCAAATGTTGTTATAAAGGGAGCTACATTGTACTCAAATCATAAATGATACATCCTTGTGTGCAGTACACATCCTGAACTGAATTGCTTCAAGGTGCTCTCAGATGTGAGGATGCGGGAAAGTGAAGCCTAGTGACGTAAAGTGATCTGGCCAAGATTACACAGTTTGGCCAAGTAGAGAAGTCTGAAGTTAACCTCAGGTTTTGAGATTACATACTGCAATTTAGCCCCTGGGCTGATATTTACTTCTCTGCCATATTTAACACCAAGGGAGAGTGATTTATGTTCAGATCTCTCAGGAGCTAAATAGTACCACATGTTAAAGCAATCTGAGAGAGAAGTCTTTAAAAAAGAAATACAAAATTACATACAGGGACGTTATTGGACTTAACAAAGAGAAGGATTTCAGACGCATCTCAATGCCTGGATGAAGGCACTCACACATATTTAACAAAAAAAGTGATCTCGGAAATCCCACAGAGGAGACTCTCCTGTTAGAACAAGCCTTCATTGAGACACATGGAATACAGAGTTATAGAAGTAGCCCTCACAAAACTTTACGTTTGACTTACCACAAAAAGTTTGAGGTGAAAGACATTCTTTTTTAATTTTATGTCTGTGTTAATTTGTCCCAGACTGAGAAATGTTACTGTTGAAATAACCTGAGTTAGGGAGGGACGTTGACAGGGTCTGCGATGTCAGTTTGGCTCCTTTTCGACCCGCCAGTCCCCATGGTGAAGAGCCAAGACAGAGACAGACTTTCAGCCTGAGTTTTTCCGCCTCACTCATCTTCATGCAGTGCCCACTAGCTTGTTCCAAGTACCACAAATACCTATATATATTAATAGCATGTTTTTAAATAGTGCTCCCTACCAAACAGCGGCTGTTTCTAAGCTGTGTGTAGATAACAGGTGTGCAAGAAATGTTGTTACTGGTTGAGAGGGGCAGAAGCCCTACTAAAGCAACAACTACAATCCTTATAAGGTTGAACCACAAAAATTCATTAAATTAACCTGTGCCTAACCCACTGGTTACTTGTCACAAAAAGTCAGGCTTAACTTAACAGGCAAAGTGTAAAGTGTTTATGCAGCACAAAATAGAAACTAAATAATGTGAAAACCCATCACAAGAAAAATCCCATACCAACTTATAAAGAAAGGTAACTTTTATTAACTAAAATCACACTAAATGAATTAAATCCATTCAGTAGAACTGGAATTATGGATGTTTCACATATTTAGTGAAAAATCGTAACAAAAAGAACACAGCGCCAACTGCGAGTATCTGGTTGTGCAGGTCCGGGATATAGTCACAAGTAAAGGCCAACTGTAGTGGAGCCCAGGTCGGATACAGTTATCAGGTTCACCCCAGTTAAGACATACCTCTGGATGTAGAGGAAATTCTGTAGACTTCCTGGAAAAAGGTAGAGTCCTCAGCCGGGCCAGGCAGCAGGCTGAGAGGAGGTTGTCGATGACAGGGGGCAGCGGGATAAAGTCCCAGTGAAGCCATCGACGATGGTGGGTGAAGCATCATTGTCAAAAGCTGGAGTTTCAGGCCAAGGTTGTCGTCATCAGTGGGATGCCGATTATCGTTGAGCCAGTGAAAATTTCTACCTTCAGACTTAGAGGTTTTTCTGGAGCTTGGATTCCCCCCGCAGGGTAAGGCTGCAGGCTGTAGCCCTGAGAGGGCTTCACGAAGCTGGATACTGTCATCGTGAGGTCCAGCTAAAGAGAATTTTCTGCTATGGTAGGAGCTGCAGCAAAGTAAATCCCACTGGCTATGCACCTTTGTCAGATTGGCTTGCAGGTAGGTCTTAGTCACCTGTGGGATCTAGGAGAACCTTTTGTCCTAGGGTTTATGTTTTGGTAGGAGGAGGGCACTTTAGCACTAAACCAAGGGTCCAAGACCTGGGGGTCAACACTTGGGGGCTAGGACTGTCTCCAGCAGGAACTAGCAGCAGCAGGCAGGAAGAGTTCAGGGTCTCTGGAGCTTGTTGTGTCCCTGTAACTCACACAGGAGGCCAGCCAGCTAGTCCTTGGACTCACTCTAGTCATCCTGGGTTCTAGGAACAGGTACCTCAGGCAGCAGGGCCGTCCTTCCAGCAGCAGGGCAGTCCTTTTTTCTCATTCTTCCATAGGTCCAAAAGTGAGCTAATTTGGGGTCTGAGAGTGCCACCTTTTATCCCCACTGCCAGCTTTTGTGTGGGGGGCAATATCTAGCCCACTTCCCTTCCCTTCCTGTGTTTGGCTCCCAAATGTCTGGGGTGACAAAGAGTTAGTGTCAGGATCCTTTGTGTGTGCTGCAAGCAAGGTCTTTGAAATGTAATTTAGTGCAGGGTACAACTCCTTCCCAACACATCGTGCCAGCATTGCCCATCGTGTCTCACCAATCCCTTTTTGTTCCAATGTATGAGAGGAATGCACAGCCCATCACAGAAAAGACAGCCACAGTCATGTCACCTTGTTTACTGGCAGAACGGCACTGAACGTTTGGGCACAGAAATGTCAACTTTCTAAAAGTGGCATTTCTAGAATTGTGACTTAGAATACAACTTTACTAGTATTATTATTTATATATTTGTATGTGGTTACTGAGACTTTCACAATAATACAATCGCCAAACTGAGAGAGAGTTTACCCTCCCCTAGCGACAGGGAGTTTTACAGATTTAATACTTTAGCATTAAAGATGATTTCAAATTACAATTCAAAATTATAATTCAAAAGGGCCCAAGAAGTATTTCGCTGCCTGCTTCCAATCTGAAGTTACACTTTTATAGATGTAATAAGGTACCCCAGTGACAGTCAATGGGAGAGGTAGCCTGGCAACAGTGAAAAAATGACTTTAGAAGTTTTCACTGTTAGGACATGTAAAACTTAAAACCACATTTCCTAGTTTTTAAATAGCATCCCCGTGCCCTTGAAGCAGTTAGGGCCTACTTTAGGAGTGACTTATAGGTTTTATAAAAGGCAGGTGTAGCCCTGGTGAAATGCTTATTTTGCCAGGTCCAAATGGCATTTTAAAACTGCACACAGGCTTGAACGGCAGACCTGAGACATGCTTTAAAGTGCTACTTTAGTGGTGGCACAATGAATGTGGCAGGCCCACTAGTAGCATTTAATTTATAGGTCCTGGGTACATGAGGGAACCATTTACTAGGGATTTAAAATTAAACATGCCAGTTAGGTGTAGGCCAATTTAATAATGTTCAAATGAAATAACATAAGCACGTTTGCACTGGTTAGCAGTGAAATGCATAGAGTCCTCACGCCAACAAAAACTAACTCAGCAAAATAGGAGTGGTGAAGGCAAAACATTTTGGGGAACTACCACCTAATGGTGTCAATTCTAACATTGGTGGTGCTGGTAGCCAACTTATTGACCTTGGAAGAATGAAATGCTATGTCGACATTACCGGGATCGAAAGTCATTACCTCCATAATACTGCATTTGTCAGCATCAGTTCTGCAGCTCACTGAGCCATGCTGATGCGTGTGGCATACAACAGGATTAACGTAAACCTCAGAAGAACCGGTGGGAGAGACGTGTCTAAACTCAGCATAGATAAATGTACACTCTCTTTGTTTTTTAGATGACTTTTTATTTAACCAACTTATTTTGGAACTATCTTCACTTCCAGGTGTTAGTTTCACACTTTGGCAAATTTGTCAAATACACTACTACTTTCACCATATCTCAGAATTCATCTTACTTGACAATCTCCACATGCCTTACACACTATGCAGTTCCATTTAGTCAGAGCGCTCGGATTTATAGAGCACTGCTGAAATACTTTATATGGCCACCAGATGCCACTGTCCGATCACAAATGAATAAGTGTGTGCCATTGCACCATTTTCTTTTTAAATTGCGCTCTTAGTCGGTCATGAAAGCTTTATTCGATTTTAACAAATCATAAAAGCACACGTTAATAAAACAATAATCTGTAAAATGATAAACGAGGCAATAAAAAACAAAACTAACATACAAAATATCTTAAATGACATGTTTTACATATCAAAACAGATAAATAAAAAAACTGGGGTAATAAAATCGTTCATAAATTCCTTCTATATAGATAATCTCATACCTAATGCCTAATCCATCCCCATACATAAAGCCGATTACCTTCAGCCCTATTGTGTTTTAATGAGGAGTGCCCCGCTAATAAACTTGAGAACTGCCAGACAGACGTGCTGAGACTCCAGCTAATACAATAACCTCCAACCATGTTGAAAGGAGTCTGGCCTAGCAGATCTCAATAATGGAAGCAGAAAAAAAAAACAGGGAAATTATAAAGTGAGCAAACAAAAAAAAATGAACAGATGACTGCCTAGAGGCATTGTCACTAGGACAAGAGAAGAGATTTCCCACAAAGCCCCCCTGAACCGGAAATGCTGCTTAAAAATGCACAGTACCTAATCACAGCCTAGACAAGTAAAATCTATGCTGAGAATTGAAAATAAATGATACATAAAACTCCAACATTGGAGAAGGTGCAACCTCACTAGTGTTATTAAAAAATAATGGTCAAAGGGGGGCTCGTAAGGATGGCTTGCAAGCCTTCATCACTCTTTCCATATATGTGGATTTCAGGAGTGATTTCGCATGTGGGGGAATGTGGGCTGTATCATCATAAAACTCCATAAAGCCCAATTCTCCAACGGCGCGTTTAACGTGCCCTAACCATGGGATCTTGTCATGACTGGACAAAGACAGAAAATCGCAGCTAATTTGTCTAGAAAATCCTAACTCATCTGAGGGCCATATTTTCACCCATATTAATAGCGGGGCTACACCGATGACACTGCCCATATAGTTCAGTCCCACCTCTGAACGGCAAAAGAACGTAGAGGACCCTTGTGGGACAATCAATAGTCTCCTAAGGAACACATTCTCTACGACTTGTAACTGGAAACAGTCAGTATAGCCCCAAACGCCGCTCCGATAAGAGGCGGCTGACAGACATTTTGCTTTATACAGGGTCTGCAGCACTTCAACCAGTGCTTAATTTGTGCTTATTGTTTCCGGTGCTGAGCACCGGCACTTATTTTTGAGGGCCGGCGCTTATTCTTCTGCCTCAAGCATTTATTGTGAGCAAAAGAAACATTTGGGAAAGACGGAGGATGAGAAAAACAAAAAAGCGTCACAAAGGGAGAAAGAGAAAGCTGCCAGAGTGAGCTGAAGGGGCAGGGAGTAGCTGTAAATGGATTAAAGAGGCCCGAGATGGCTTTAGGATTATGCTGCCTCAGTACTTCGTGTCCGCACATTTAAATGTAATAGCTGAATTTTTAAGAGGAGGGCTTTGGGCACCGGCACGTTTTTATTTACAAATGAAGCACTGACTTCAACAGATTTATATCCGAGTTTTGCGCGAAGAAAAAGAGTGCTTCGACTATTTGGTTAACTTGCTGTGCTCTCAATGTGACAAGACGGTGCCAGTTTAACTGGTTAGTAAAAAGGACCCCTAAATAACAAAATTATGACACTTTATCCACCTGGTTTCCCTCGAGGTAGAAAGTTTTGGCAATGGGGGATTTGACGCAACGTACCATGAAATACGATTTTTTCAAGACCCCTTAAAATCCAATGAGAACATAAATTCTACAAAGACATCAAGAACTTTCTGTAGGCTGTTTGCTATTCTGACCAAAGGGATAGCATCATCTGTATAGAGTGGCAATGCAATAGAATAATTGCCTATCCTTGGGTGGTCTATTTTTTTCTGCTGCAAAAAATCCTTCAAGCTGTTGATATGAAACAAAAACAAAAACGCGGCTAAAATGCATCCCTGGCGGACATCTTCAGTAGAAGTAATACAATCAGTGATTTCGCCCCCAGGGCCATAACGAACTTTCTCCACGATATTCCAGTGGAGCCTCCAAAGAAGGGTGACCAGTGGTCCTCCACACCCACGTGCCCTAACATGTTCTAAAGTCTCTCCCGGTTTACCGTGTCAGAAGCACTAGACAAGTCCATGAAGGTCAGATCTATAGAGCTCGGCATGGACTTGGTATACTTACTGACAATCAGAGATTGAGGCAGCCTTTTCTAAACCCATATTGGGCTCTTGAAAGTGAATTATTTTCACAGCCCCACGTCTCAAAGTGGGTAGCAACTCTCTGTCCAAGACCTTGACTGTGGAGGTGTTAGGTTCACACTTTGTCAAATTTGTCAAATACGCTACTACTTCCACCCTATTTCAGAATTAATCTTACTTGAGACTCTCCACATTCCTCACGCACTAGGAAGTTCCATTTAGTCAGAGCTTGGTCTAACAGAGCACTGTTGAAATACTTTACACGGCCACCAGATGACGCTGTTGGATCACAAATGAATAAATGCGTGCAATTGCACCACTTTCTTTATAACCTGCGCTTTCGTTATGTCAAAGTTTTGCATTATGGCATCGGTGCGTTGAAATGCAAGGGCAAGGCCACCCCGAAGACCACGGGCGGGCACCAAATCCCTTAGTTATCCTTTCTGCCGAACCAGACCTACAAGAGCATGTGACGTCAGACTTGGGGGTATTCAGAGGCCACATGGCTCACTATGCCTCTCCCAGATTTGTATGATTTTACTCAGCCTCAGGGGTGGCTCAGTGATACCCTCCCACCACCAGCAGCAGGAGCTGCAAAACTTTTATAGAAAAAACATAATAAACTCAGTTTATTATGTTGTTTCTTTAAAAGTGGGCGGGCCACGGGCGTGACGTAAACGGAGGGGGAGTGCTGCGCAAGTATGAGAGAGAGCCGTCCAAACATACCTGCACACTGAGGTCTCTCCAGCCGGCACTGTGTTGTCAAGCTGGAGAGAGTCTGCACACGCTCGCAGTCGGACTGGGATCGCTGCAGCTGGGAGCTCCCAGCCAATCCTAACGCTGCTTTGAGCAGCATCAGGATTGGCCGCAGGGCAGGCTGTTAGCCTGTGCGTGCAGCCTGCAACGACGGAGCAAAGTGGATGGAGTGGCGTGGGAATAAGGTATGTTCTATTTATTTTATTATTTTTTAAGTGTTTGTCCCCCTCCCACCCTTCCCACCACTCGCAGCCTCACCCCTTTTCCCTCCCGCGAGCCACGACTGCTCTTAGGGGCATACTTATGAGCCACCGGAGCTTCACTTTTTGTGATGTAGCAGCAACGCAGACTGCTAAATCATATCTGTGTGGCCAGGCAACATTTCATGGCTCTGAATGGCCTCATAGATAGGGAGTAAGACAAGGCAGTGCAAATTGTTACGTTGCCTTACTCTGCACTCAGGAGGCGTTCCATGGGCGTTGTGGCAGCTGTTCCCAAGCGTTGTAGCAGCTGTTCCCACGCAACACCCTTGGATTTTGATCCTTCTCCAGATTTACCAAACCATGTAAACCAGGGGATACGCCAAAAGCTTCCGCCTCCCAAGGTGAGGCGTAAAGGGGAAATATTTTCATTTCTTCAAATTGTTCGCTTCTTTCCAATGTAGAACACATAGAAGATGAAAAAGCTTCTCAGGATTGTTTGTGTGCAATAAGGTGTCCCTTCCTGCACAAAAACAATCCTGCTGACAACACAGGCGCCCTTGCACTGTGTGGGCGCTAGGCTGCTGAAACAGCACCGCTTGCAGGGGGAAAGGACTGGAATGCACTGTATTGCAGAAATATGGTGCATTCCTGCCCTTTAACTTTCGTAGGCAGTGCAGCACAGTGACTTATTGTGCTACCCTATGCCAAATCCCTGTAAATAAGGGCCTTAGTCCTCATGTTGGGGGGTCAGCAGGTTCCTAGTTGTCACCATACATGCCAACATTTCAGAATAGGAAAGTTGGAGATTTTGAAGAAAAAAAAATCGGGGAATGTAATTTCCCTAATGACTTCTATTAAAGCAAAAGAAATTTCAGATGGGAGATAGCTAAAATAAAGGAATTTGGTGCTAAACAAAATGTGAGTCTCCTGTGTGCCGGATCTTTGGCATGTATCTGTCTTGGAATCTCTGGATGGGCAATAGATTTGGAAGCCAAGGATATAGTTTGTTATGGCATTGTATTTTCACTCAAATGCTGGGGTGCCAAATTGCAGGCTTGATTCCACTTCATACCTCTTTCATTCACCACTAGACTGACACCATGTATCCTTTGACCTCACTCTTGTAGATTCTTTTTCATCCCTGCTCTCTTCCTTTGCCATTTGTCACTGTTTTACCATCTTTCTCTTCTTCTTTCTTCCCTTGTTTTGTTTGTGTTTTCTCTTTCTTCCTCTGGGTAAAGTCTGATCAGTGAAAATAAGTTCAGGTCTCCCAAAATAAGTGCTGGTGAAATCCACATGCAAGCACCATCTCATATTAAGCACTTTTCGTGGGCCGTTCCTCGGGTTCCTCCGACGTTGTTGGTTGACTCCCACCTTGGTGGATGGGTAGCAAGGGTGTGGTGACCGGAGTAGGACACTCCCACCCTTCTGTGTCCTACTTACTGCACAAGTGTTTGGGCTACTCTGGCTTTACCTCCACCACCCCAGTAAGGCAATATGGGTCAATCCCTCCCTGAGTAACGGTCCTTGATTATTACTTGGTAGCTTTCCTTCAGAGATCAGAAGTTAGCTCGTCATAGGTGACTCTTGTGGTGGTTATTCTTCTCCCGGCAATGGTGGCCATCTTGGACGTCTGGTCTTTTAGGCAACAATTCTGGGTCCATGAGAATGGTATCCCTCAGAGGCCAACCAAAAAACAGAAACTAGAGCACGGTGTGTGTGACACAGTAAGGGGTGTTTTTATTTCCCTTTGTAGAGTCCACTCTTGATATTTGCTTTGGTCCACTCCTATTCTCAAGGCCCTGTTTAAAGTGTACATAAAATGCTCAACATCTGTTCTGGCTTTGAGCCATCTCAGAGTTATTTGTGGTGCTTGATGTTGGCCTTGAATTTCATGACCTTGAAAGTTTAGAACATTGTCTGTCCAGATTTTCTGGGGTAAACCAAAAGAGGCATGAATCTTTTCTAGCTTTGGTCTGACTTGGTCTGACCGTGCCACTAATATTAATTTCCCATCCAGGAAGCTGATAAACTCTGTACAGTGGTTTACTCGGACTGTTTAGATGAATGCATTTGGATTATTGCCTGCTGCTGAAATGTTTCAGAGTTTAATGATTCAGTTATTTGTAAACAAAAAGTTTACAAATTCTTTCAGGAGGATATTTTAATTGTTGGCAACAGTAAAGAATACATGATGTTAGACTTGAGGGAGTGTCAAATGCATTGGACAGAAGGGATGACCACTGAGTTTTCCAAATGCAACTTTTCAGAAAACAGTGTCGCAGATCATGGCCATGGTGTAGATGACGATGGAGTTAAACCTATGCCTTCTGTAGTCGATGCTGAAGAAGGAGCATCTGCAGCACAGAGAGGTGATGTAAGATCTTTATTTTGTTTGTCTGAAATTTGTGCCAAGAATATTGCAAATTTTGCTAAACAAACGCATTACATTAGGCAGCCACTCAAAGGTAGAAACAAGTTTCATTGGTCAAATAAGTATGAACCTGGTTCTGAAACAATAATTAGCGCTGTTGTAACTGATGGCGTAGGCTCTCGGAACCGTAGATCTAAGCGTGATGTTTCTGACTACCTAGGTAACAGTGGAACTGTCACACGTGTGGGTCAGTTGGTGCTGCTGCCTATTCTGCATGGGTGTGCCCTGCTGTTGGTGAGTACAATAGCTCCTCGAAGTACCTCTGCTTCTCTGGTCTGACTTCTTGAACATAACACTGGAGATGAGCTTCCGGTTGAGGGGGAGGTTACTCGCTAAAGACCCCCCTCAAGAACCCAATGTGTATCTGGAGATCTCAAGTAAAATTAACTGACCATGGAAGTTTTACTTTAAGTTTATACAAAACAACTGCTCTTTGAAATGGCGATTCTTTAAATGTAATGAATAGAGAATCAAGATTTCTTTAAAGACCCAGAGGCTAACATTATGCATTAATGTTTTAATTACCACTCCTGTGTGTATATGAAAGTTGTTGATGGAATAACACTTTTTGACATTTGCAGATGTCTACATGGTAATAGATACATGTTGATGACTAGTTTGCTACTCTTAGATGCACGATAAGAAGAGTGGAGAAGAACAGGAGCTCGATAGTATCGACTCGTGGAGGAGAAAGGATTGCACAGTCACGGGATGATAGTCCGCCGCATTTAAAGATGAAGAGTGTTCTAGGAGGGATTACTTATGGACTAAGGTATTCTGGATTGAAGTTTATTGTTAGTAATGTTCTTTAAAGTTGCTGCAGGAGTGGCAATTAAAAGATTAATACAGAATGGTAGCCTCCGGTCTTGAAATAAAACATATTCCCATTCCAAATGTCTTATTGGTAGGAGAATTGCTTTTGGAATTATAATTTCTTTGAATTATAATTTCTTTCTTGATTTAAACAACTCTTGCCACAAGTGTGCTGTGTTATACTATTCAATACACACTCCCTTTTGCTTTTTGCGGTTTGACAAAAGTTTGGTCACAAGAAAGTGGAAAACAACTATGGCATAAGTCAAGCTGTACCTCTGAAGTTTGGAGAAATTTGAATCACCATTGAGATTAGAAATGTGTAGTTGAGCCCATGTGATACCGCGAACGTCTGCTTCTGGAGAATCCTGATGAAGGACAAGTGAAGTCACAAGCTACTGCATCTGAAGAATCTTTACCCATTCACCACAAGATTGCTGGCCTGAGTGCACTGTGTGAAGTAAACTTGATAAAGTTGCAAAGTCACATTGCTGTCTCTCTAGCAATGTGGCGGCACAACACTAGAATACACTCCTCATGCTGCGCTCATATTCTTTACTCACCAACTTATAATATTTTTATGTTTTTTGCTATAAATGAATCTGGTAAGGGGCTGAACTGTGTGCGATTTCAAGGGCCTCCTTGTCAGTTTAAAATCAACTAAACTGAGCTGAATGGTTTTTAAACTGGCACATACCCGCCAGTTGTTAAAAATAACTTACTAAGACTATTCAGGTTGTTTTAGTATATACACCGGGAAGCAACAATTCTGCAGAAGGATTGTGATAGAATGTATGTATGATAAGCTTGCTACAATTCAAGACTGTTGCATTAATGGAAGATCTTTGCAAAGACTACCAAGTGTTGTTATTTTAATTACTTGTGTTAATCTATTAATTTATCTCAATACTTTACTTTATTCCGCTAGTTTGTTTCTCCAGTTCGTTGTGTTAAGTTCATTCCCTAGGTGTTACTGCGTTACGGCTGCAGCTAGTAAGTCTCAGCCTCACCAATTCTTATCTGGAGAACCTCTTTAACTATTGAAGAAGTAAGAAATTATATTTGACTCTTATTTGTTTGAAATAGGTGGAGAAATGTTGTACACTAAGAAAGCAAGGAGAATTGTTTCACAGTCTAGGCATAGATGGACAGAGCATTTATGAAAGCCTTGACGAGATCCTTACTTGTAATTTGAGAAGGCAAAGATAGAGATGTATTTGAAATGTTTGTAGCTCTGTTGGAAAACCATTTTCGTCCATGCATGTGATGGAGACACATAAATCTTCACAATTTAGGACAAAAGTGAAAATGTGGGGAATTATATAGCTTCTTTAAAGAGTTTGGTTGAAACCTATTAGTTTGGTTACTTGACTTATTCTCTAATCAGATACCAGATGGGGTGCTATACAAATGACCCAAGAGTATAGGAAACATTTTTATCTAAACCCCTTCCTTGAGGGAGATCATTGATATTGTGGAATGTATTGAAAATATGTCTTGTTGGGTTAAAGAAATACATAATGTTTCAACAAGCATAGGGTAAAGAGCGCTCAGTATAGGATGAGACACAGATGGTCTTGGGGAGAGGAAAGTAACAATTTAAAAAGTAGTGAGTGATACTCCCAAAACCAATCCGAGCATAGTGAAAGTCTTCACGTTGAAATGATACAGATGTTGCAGTGTGAATCATCTTTCAAATAACCCTCATGATTATGCCCATAATTTGACCTGTGGGAATTTTGGTAAGAGGGGCCATTTTGCTTGTATGTGCAAAAATATCAAAGTCCATAGTATTAGTGAAGCTCCAATGGATTTTCATTTTACATGTACAATACAGGTGATACCATCAGTAAATGGTGTGAAACGTGTGTATCCTGTATTTGATGGTGGGTGTTCTGTCATGCCGTTGAAACAATTGGATGGAGCGATTGATGGTGGTTACACTGTCATGCTTGAGTGTGACATTTTGGTTGGGGAAAACTGTACCAGTTCTGGTGGACTCTGGGTCTCCCTTCACTCTTATTGAGGACAAGAATTGGGTGGACATCTTTGGTGGTGAAAAGGTAACTTTACTACCTCCAAACATAAGCCCAGAGGGGTATGCTTGGTGGAAGACTGATTTCATTTACTATACGATGAAGAACATTAACTTCAAGGGCAGAGAAATTGTAGGAAACATCTGTGTGGCTAAACATCATGACAATGTTTTTGGGAGGCGGCATCAGGGAACTTGGTATCCCCCTTGATCCTAACTCTTCAGACCAAGTTCTGCGTATAGCTAATGTGAGTGACGATGATGATCTTAAAAGAGAATTTGGGAAGGTTTTCAGTGAGGAGCTTGGCTTGTTTAAGGTTTTTAAACATAGGATAATCTTGAAGAAAAAATATCAAACCCGTTGAGCACAAGGTAAGGAGGGCACCAAACCCTATGTTGCAAACACTACAGAATAAATTAAACTGGTTGTTTAGGTTATATGGAGGTCGTCAAAGAAATGGAAGCATCTGAATTGTTGGTGCCTGTAGTTTTGGCACCTAGGGACATTGGTACTAAACTAAGGGGCATATTTACAAGCCCCATAGTGGCACGGAGCGTCACTTTTTGTGACACTCTGGTGGCGCTGTGCATTACGCATGTTTATAAGGTGGTGTTAAGCCACTTTTTAGGTTGAGCATAGCGTTCGACGTGTTGTATACTTTTAGTATACTTAAAATATGGGTTCAAGCTAATTCAAGCGATTTCGTTTGTTGGTTCAAGTGTCTTTCAAAAATCCTTACTTGCCCGTGGTCAGTTCCGCCTCTTTGCCCTGCCTTTTTCCTCTTTGGGAACAGCAAAAAGTCCTGTCTTATTACGCTATGTCCTGTTTATCTCTTCTGTATGGGACTTTTTTTCTTTAGAATTTGCCTGTTGGCCTAACACTGTGGGTGCTTGTTCAGTCCCTCCTCCCCACCAGCTCCCTCTGTAAGCATAAACCATAGCAGAGGGGGGCTTTTCCAGGGCCTGCTCACCCTCGCTCTCTTCCTCTTGTTATTTTCAGTCTGTGTGGCGATAAAAGTCCAGTCAATATTTTACAACGCTAAGAGCTCTACCTCGAGCAAACACCACACCATTGCATTCCAAATGGTTGTTTTAGTTGCTTTCCACCCAGCCCATGTTTTGGTAATGTTCCCTTTTGTTCTTTTTTATTTTCCATGCACACGTTTTGGTGTTAACAAGGCTTGCTTGTTTTTAGTTGCTTTTTGACCAGCCCATGTTTTAGTATTGTCCCTTTTGTTCCTTTTTATTTTCCATGTGCACGTTTTGGGGTTAACAAGGCTTTCCCTTGTTTAGGTTGTTATGAACCAAGCTTGTGTTTTAGGAATGTTAGCTTTTGTTTTGTTTTAACAGTGACATTATGCACACGTCGGGCTGTGTTTTTAAAAAAATCCTAAATCCGCAACCTTAATTGCTTTCGGACTTGAAAGCAAACACTTGTTGTGAACTTTACCCCGCATTGTTCAGGTTTGCGTGTATTTAGCAGCCCTTTTGAAACAAAGCCTCCATTATATGGGATTTATTGTGCACCAGCATGTTTCTTTTTTCTTATTACATCACTTGTTGCTGAAAGTCACATTTTTGGGGGTTAACAAGGCTACCGCTTGTTGATGTTAAAGATGGAGAGAGAGGTCTGCGTTATTTCAGAACGAGATGTAGCTATCCCGCTGATGTGTGATGTGTGCTGCTGTGTGCCACGCGCAGGCACTCGTCTTAGTTCTTGGTGTTTGAAGTGCGCAATTAGACTAGCCCTCTCTTTTAATGAGTGCTTGGAAGAATTCTGAAATCTTTCTAGCATTTATTTCTGATGAAATTAATACAGCAGTGACGGAAAATGCTGTAGGGTGACTAATATTTACAACTTTTAGGAAGGTTAAGGTATCGCTCATTGATAAACTGTTGAAGCCACAGAATTATTGATGGGGCCTTTGAGACATGCTTAAAAAATGGCTATTTAAAATTTTAAAAGTGTACTACACTGAAAGCAAAATGTTTGCACAACGGAATACACTTTGAATCAGCGTATTTCAGATAATACCATAATTACAGGACTTTTTAATGTAGAGTTTGCAGAGTGAAAAATTGCTTTAATACTGGTATGCGTCAGCAGTGTCTATCTTGGTATGTTCAAGCACACAGTATTCAAAATACAATCTTCCATGTATTATGTGTGTAGTTGCGGTTTGCTGTGAAACACATACCCCAGATGTTTTCTAAAGGTTCTTCCGAAAGTACTTAGTGTGCGATGTAACACCCTTTGTCTGTGCATATGTGGGGGGAAAAAATCACTTTATCCAGTTGTTTGGGAGATATCGAGAGAACTGAACACATCCTTGTCATAAAAAAGAAAATAACATTTAGTTTTTTCCTTAATAAATAGGAGACCACACACTAATTAAGGAGATTCTGTGATAAAATGAGTGTGTTTTCTGTTTATTTAAAAAAGCATAGTCTGTATAGCGCTTCAAGGACAAATGAAAACATGCTGTTTGCTGCCATCTACTGGCCATTTAGTCACTGTTTGCGATGTGAGGCTTTGCGCGTAGTTGTAATTGAAACAGGATCCTGTTCGACATGCACTTTGGCTTTTCTGAACGTCATTTTGCGCATAATCACCTTTAATGCCACTTAAAACGTTCTCAAATGGGACTGTGTGACAAAATGATGGGAAACACGCACAGACCGACCACCAAGGACAGATGCGCACACATTCACATAGATACAACAAGCGTTCACGGACAGCAGGGAATAAAAGCAGAAATGTGCGCACATTTGGAGCAAAAGGAAAGCTTTTCAGCATTTGCCTTTGGTCTGTATTGCTTTAAATGGTTTTCGAGCTGAACTTTATTGCCCCAATAAGTTTCCCGGGCTGAGGCTCCCTGCTGCTTCACACTTCTGCCCACTGTAGAGAATTCACACTGCTTGGGAAAACAAGCATTTGCAATGTAAGGGGTCTCGAGTTTGCTCGAGTTAGAGCTCTTAGCGTTGTAAACTCCTAACTGGACTTTTCTTGCCGCATAAATTGAAAATGAAAAGTAAAACAGTTGACATAAGCGAGCCGATTCAAAGCGCCACAATACATTTCATTTTTTTCCTCCTTGTGGTCTGCAATTTCAAGAGATCAAGTATACAAAACCAAAACCCTTTTTTTTGGTTTAGCACTCCAAAAAGGTGAAAATGAATAACAGGCAATGATATGGTGGCGAGCAATGAGTAGGGAAACATCCCTTAATTGTAATATCAGCAAAATAGTTTTCCTGAAGACTGCTTCGCTGATAACATATGTGCAATTTTACACTGATCCTCAATATACACCCCCATAGACACTTCATCTGGTCATGCCAATGGATGTCTTATGCCTTCTGTCTCCCTCAAAACCTATACAACTGACCTTTCTTCAAAAATAGACCCTTCCCTTTCGATCAAAGTGGCATCTTATTTTTAAAATATTTTTGACCATCAAATAGGTCTAATACACATGATTCATGATCTTAGGTTTAGGCCTAAATTACAGGAGCCCTTTCTTGGGATCGTAAATCTTGTTTTGTAGTGAGTTGCGATTCTCTGTCCTATCTCTGCTGATATTCACAGACACGGAACATCACTGCCACCTTGTGGCATCTCATGAAACTTCTGTCAAGGGAAATATCTCTTCTAGAATACTTAAAATATTAACACCTCACACAGCTTAATTTGTCCTCTTGAGCAATGTGTTAGTCAGCCAGCAACTCTAATGTGGGACCGTGAAAGTGGTATTATATTCTAACTATCATGACAGATTTAAATTAGGATTCTAAATGGCAATATTTTCATGTTTTGTTGTAGATAGAGAAAGAAGGAGGAAGTGTTTTAGTTAAATGCAGGGCCACTGGAATTATGTGGCAGAGAGGTCCAAATTGTGAGGCAGGGTTGACCAATTTATGTGGCAAGAAAAGTCCAGTTATGCATTTACAATGCCAATAGCTTTAACTCAAGCAAATGTGAGACCCATTGCATTGCAAATGTTTGTTGTAGCTTACTGCTGCCTTGAAGATATCCCCCGACGCTGTTTTCTGCATCAGAGGGGCGTGCAATGGGTGTTGCTGTAGGCGTTCCACCGCAACACCCATTGTTTTTGATGCTGCCCCAGACTTACAAGAATCTGTAAATCTGTGGCAACGCCAAAGGGTGGCATTAGCATGGCGCAACAAGGAGAAATGCTTTCCTTTCTCCTTGTTCGTGCTTGTTCTACGTGTGCTGCTTTCTGCAGCACACACAGAAAGAGAAAAACCACCATGAATGATTGTTTATGTGAAGGAAGGTGTTCCTTCCTGCACATAAACAATCGTTCAAAAATTATGTTTGGTACTTCTATGTTCTGCATTATACAGCACACATAGAAGTGCCAACCCGCCGTTGTAGATTGTTTATGTGCAGGAAGGAACACCTTCCTGCACATAAACAATCAATCCCCTCAACGCAGACACCCTTGCACTATGGTGCAAGATGCCTTCGTTGGTGCAAGGCAGCTAAATTTTGCGCCGGCGCAAGGGAAAATGCACGAGTGCGCCTTATTTTTGTAAATACTGTGCATCTCTGCATTTCAAAACTGGAGCAGTGCTGCGAAGTTTGACGCAGCACGATGCTGCATCAGTTTGTTGTAAATCTAGCCCTAAGAATGTGTGTTGATCTCAGAGATCTCAACCAGTGTAAATGGTCAGATTGGCACCCGCTGCCTAACAGACCAGAAGTCTTGGCGATGTTGGGAGGTGCTAATATTTTCAGTGTCAAGGATCTTTCAGCCGCATATCACGAGATGCTGCGCCATGAAGAATCAAAGGCTCTTACATCCTTTGTCACACCTTTAGGGGTATTCAGGTTTAGTAGAATGCCATTTGGTTTAGCCTCGGTGACTGCTAGTATTCAAAGAGTTATGAAGGAAGTATTGGCTGAAATTACTGTATTATGTTCTTTCAATGTGATATCCTAATTTAGGATAATGCCAAGGCAAGCCATGATGTATTACTAATACAGGTATTGACCAGACTGAGAGATAAAGGACTTACACTCAAGAGAATGAAATGTAAGTTGAGAGTGGGCACAGTCTCCTGTTTAGGCCATATTGTGTCTGGTAACAAGATTAGCCCAATCCTGTCACCAGATCTGACCAATTCAATTGTGATGGCACCACCATCTAGTAATAAAGATCAGGTTTGGTCTTTCCTATACCTATTTAGAATTACTCGAAATTAGTTCTTAAGTTTGCTGTGTGGTACAACCTTTAAGGCTTATACTCAAAAGAAGCACATGTTATTTCTGGTCCAAGGAATTTGAGGATGCTTATCGTAAAGTGAAAGATGAAATAGGAGGAATGACAACCCTTGGACATTTTGATGCTTCTAGGAAAACTGTACTCACCACTGATACCAACATGAAGGGTTTGGGATGGGTTTCTCAGGTGGTGCACGGTGAGGAGAAGGTAGTATCCTTTGCCTCAAGTTTGCTCAAAAAAGCTGAACAGCAATATTCAGTGATTGAAAGAGAGGCCCTTTATGTATGTGGGTGGCACATCATGTTCCGTTTTTTTTGTTGGGTTTGCCATTTATTCTCAGGACTGACCATAGGTCTCTCACGAATATCTTCCTGTCGTAAAACACGTACAAGCTTACTGCTTATCCAGAGTACCACTGGTTAAGTCAGTTTTGGTAGACACTGACCTTCCTGTAATATGAGGCAAGGAGTCAGCCCTGGGAAAACATAAGGGAGGTGGAGATTGCCACGGATGTGGTACAGAAGCAAGTGTTGGTCTCTATAGTCATGGGTTGGCCTGCTTTCAAGTCAGTGCCTTAGGAGGTCAAGGCCTTATGGTACGAGAGGAACGAGTAGAGCATAGTCAACGGTGTACTTTACTATGGCAACCATTTAATTCCATCTGTGGTTTGTGGTGTAAGATAATAGAAATCAACCACAAGAGCCATTTGGGAAGGGATCTCACTAAGGCCAGGGTGAAGGAACAATACTGGTAGCCTGGGATGGATAGGCAGGCTGTACTGTTGGTGAGGTATTGTTTACAATGTGTGAGCAACGACAAATCCAAGTTGGTAAGGACAGCTCCTTTGTCCACTGTGGAAATACTGGAAGAACCTTGTAGCAAATTGGGTCTGGATATTGTAGATCCATCTGAATTGCTGCCACCTGGAGTAATGTATGTATTGGCAATGGTGGACTATATGTCAAAATGGGTCACAGCTTGTTATGTCAATTTGATCACAATTAGGAATGTACTAGAGTATTTAAAGGATGTAATTGCATGTGAAGGTATTCCTGGAACTGTTATTACCAATGGCTGCGTTCAATTTGTTTCCCAAGAGATGAAGGAATTCCTAGATGGTCTCTCAATTACCCTCAGTTTCACCACTCTTAATGCATTACAACTGAATGGTCTGTTGGAGAGGATGAATTGTTTAGTGAAAGAAAGGGCCCAGACTGCTATTCAGATTATAGCGCCACACAAGGGTGTTTGACGTGAGACGTTGTGGGCACATCGCAATACCCCAAATGGAGTAACTAATATCTCTCTTTTTCTGTGCTTCTGTGTTTAGTGGCTGGCTCCAAAGTTAACCCATTGGAGTCAAGTTTAAGAGGGTTGTGGATTGGAAGACCTCACTTAATATAAGAAAAAATGAGAGGAAGTACAAGAGGAGTTTAGAGGAAAAGCATTAAAGTATGCCAAGGTTGGCAAAAAGCTAGGATACTGGTAGTAAAATTCAAACCCACAAATTGTACCACATAGTCCGGGAGAGGTTCTTGATAGTAACAAAGCTCGTGTGGCTCATATTCAAGTGGATAATCCGAGGAATCCACACGTTAGAACAAATCCATCTCATCTCTATGATTTGGAACTGTCATAGTGTTACCTTGATGTGTGTCTTTCAAGCGATACCTGAATTCTGGGCATCATGTTGGTTCAGCCATCTTACCATTTATTTCCCTTTATCTGGTGTTATGTATTTCTGTTTGTTCTAACAAGGGTTACTTTTGTTCCCTATTTGCATTTTGTTGACTGTTAATATTCTCATTTTTGTGTTGTAGTTTTTTCCAGGTATTGTTGTGGGGAAGATGTGTTGTAACACATAATCCTATCTCTCAATACATTAGATCTCAGCATGGTGTTGCTGACTACCTAGGTAACAGTATTACTCTCAAAAGTGAGGGTCAATTGGTGTTGCTGCTTTCTGTGGATGGCTGTAAGCATTGAAGTTATGTTTCTTTGGACTTCTTGAACATAACAAATGCCTTTGTGATTGTAACTGAGTTGAAAGGGATCGACTGCAATGCAGATAACTCAATCACTACTGATGCCAGCAACAAATGTTTAGAGTCTACGTTGACACAAAAAAAGACGTGGCAAGGAATGTATGATTGTGTGTGCATCTAGGTCTTTACCAACAAAGGAAAGATATTCTGTCATCAAAAGAGAAACTCTGGTGTGTACCTGGGCTTTGGATTATTTTCCAAACTTTATATCGGGGAGCCACTTGCTATAGGCAGTGATCATAAACCTCTTCTAAAAATCTTAACTACTGAAGACATTGTCAAGGATTGCACTAGGATTGCTACATTTTCTATACTCATACAAAATTATAATTACAAAATTGTGTATGTTCCCAGAAAATAAAATGTTATAGACGATTTTCTTTCCAGAATGCCAAAGCGATTAGACAAGTGTGAGGATGAAGTATGGAATAGGGTACAAATAGCATAGGTGCATGAGTATCCATTTCCAACTATTAGTAGGAAGGAGTGATCTAGTGAATACGTGAAAGATGGAATTTTGCAAGGTGTTATGAAATTACTAGATACATCAAACAGTTTTAGAGGTCATAATAACCACATTGGATAGACTGATCCTGGAAACAGAAAGAGTAGTCCTCCTAAGACTTTAGGCGAAACATTATGACTTTAGAAAAAACAGTTTTGGTGGTCTGGTATAGCTCTTGTATTTGAGAGGTAAAAGATTTTTGTACACATTGTGTCATGGCAGACAAGTCTTTGGGAACATTGAAACTGCTGATGTATGAAACGTTAGTTCCCAAATATCCATGGGAACCAGTAGCTATTGACAGCATGGGTCCTTCTGGGATTCTGCAGGAATGTATCATTGAGCTTATTGGCATTTTTTTCACAATGGCCTGTAGTTAAAGTGGTGGATAAGGTCCACAATGATTTTGTGTTAGAATTTTTGGATCCGATTTTTACTATGAAAGTATTCCTGCTTCTCTTTTGAGTAATAAAAGTGTGCAGTTTCTGTCAAAAAAGCTAAATCATACTTCTAGAGTAGGGATGAAGCATAGAACCACTTCCCTATATAATCCCAGTGACAACAGTTTGGTTGAAAGATTTAACTATTTGATTCAGTTAGCTTTTTGAGTGTACTTGGATTGGGAAGTGCAGCGTGCTAAAAGAGTATGGGGTTATAGTATCACTAACAATGAAGCCACTGGTGCCTCCATTTATCATCATAAGAGTAAGGAGTCCCTGGGTGGTTGTTTGATGCTGAGGTACTGCATTGGTTTATAGAGAATATCCGTACCAGAAAGAAGGACTATCAAACAATTCTAAGTATGATTTAAAGTTCAAGACTAAACCCATAGATATTCAGGTTGGTCAATGGGTCAGAGTGAAAAAAACAGGGTATAAAAGTTAAAGTCCGTTTTTGACCCTTCGGAATTTATAGAAGTTTTGAGGCATGGCTATGGTTGAGAAATGGTAAAGTATGTCCTCTCAGTCAAGTCGCCAAAGGGTTTGATGACTGTTGGAAAAAAACACTTCAGAAGAAGTTCATCTTAATTTTTCTTTTGATAATGACGGTGCTAGGGCGGTTGTAGATGGAAGCAGTGGTGGAAGTGTTTTGGGTGGGGGATACAAATCTTTCAGTAAATGCCATCCCCACTGGGTTAGGAGCTATATTGTCCAAGAATCAAGAGTGTGGAAAATGGGCCCCAGTTGCCTATGCTAGCAGAGCACTCACCCTTACAGAGCATCGGTGTTCCCAGATAGAGAAGGCGGCAATGTTGACACACTAGGGCAGTCTGCCTTTTCACTTGCATCCTACGGCCACTCATTTGTTGTGCATAATGACCACTAGCCTTTTATTTTATTGTTTCAGCGATCTACCTCCAAATTGCCGCACCCTCATTGAGAAGTGGGTTCTTCAACCAAAGGAGTATTAAAAGTGGTATACAGGCCAGGATCACAAAATCTGGCATTTATCTTTCCCTTGCTGTCTAGCCAGAGGAAGAGCAAGAACAATATGTTCGATATGTGATGGAACAGTCACAGCTATTACCATTTTACTAGACAACATTGTGTAAGCCACAAGGGATGATTGCTGCCTGCAAATGGCCCTGACTGCTGCGAACACAGGGAGGTGGGACATTCTAAAAGAACACGTTGCACTGGACCCCAAAGGCTCAGAAAATTCTGGACTCACTTTAATTTTGTCAGAACCTCTTTCAGAGGGCCACGGGACAAGCAGGGGTTACTTGGCCCAACAGTGGCCTTTTAACACTGATGTCCTAAGGCCCAACCTACTATGAGTTCAGAGCAACTGTGCCAAGTACTTCTCCTTCAGTATTTGAATTTCAGTGGCAGCATGGGGCGAGCAGTACAAGGATCTTTGGGGACGGCCGATGTACGGTGTACAAAGGCACAAGACAAAATACAGTAACTGCAATAACGAACAGCCTAGTCAAATACTGGCTTTTGTGGAAAAAGTAGTATTTAACAGAATCTTAAAACAGTAGACGCATGAGAGAAATTGGTCAGTCCATCACACATCCTTCCACCAAATATATATAAGAAAATAATGACGTCATGCTCCTGGTACCACTAGGTAAATAGAGGTTGAAAATGAAAAGTTGTTTACGTCAATTACTTAGAGCCCAGTAAAATATCCTTTTCAGGATGCACAGACCCTCACCCACCAAAGTGGCTTTCTTCATCATCAGGTTGTGCTCTACATTGGGTGGGTGCTGCAATACCCAGCAGGCCCCACGTGAGGCTCTTTGATAAAGATCTTTTTCTTAGTGTCTTATGGTCCACATGCGTCCCCAGCAAGGGCCCAAGTTCCACTGGAGCAGATTTAATGGTGGAAAGTTGGGGTTGGGTGATAAAGTTGTCTATGGATAACCCAGAACAATTGTATTTTAATTGTGGACTCCATCTGAATTGACCACTAACCCCCCATAATGCAATATAGTATATTGATGGAATTTCTTAACAAAAATATGTGCATCTCACCTCCAGCATAATATTGATGAATTTTACTCATTCTTCCCTGCTTATAAAGATGTTTTAGAGCAGGTAACATTCACAGACCTTTTTTAAGTAATTGGCATGGTAGGTTACAATTTGAACACACAGGCCCTCATTTTAACCGCGGTGGTAAAAACCGGTTACCGCAGCGGCGACGCCCGCCAGAAGACCATTGCTGCGGCTTTCAGCCGTCCACCGTATTATGACCACAGCTGGATTTCCGCCACAAGGATGGCGGAAATCCGGCTGTGGCCATGCCGGCAGATGGCAGTAAGGTAGCACTGCTGCCACCAGCAGCGCCACGCCAGTAGACCGCAGCCAGCCATATTATGACCCATAATACGGCCTGGCGGTGTTCTGCTGGCGTGGGCTGCTGGCGGTAGCAGCGCCCTGTCCCGTCTCCTGCCAGAGGACCCCCTGGATCCAGGTAAGTCAGGCCTCTGACAGGGGAGGGGAGTGGGGGGTGTTGTGTGTGTGTGTTAATGTATGTGTGTGCGTGAATGCGTGTGTGTTGTACAGGCATGTGAGTGCGTGTATGTTGTGAAATGTAAATGCGTATCTGCGTGTATGTCTGAAAGTGTGTGTGTGTGTGTGTGTGTGTGAAGGGGGGTGTAAATGTAGGGGGGTGGAGGTTTGGAGAGGTAGGGAGTTAGGGTGTAACTGGAGAGGAAGGGGGGAGACCCCTATCAGTGACAGGGAAGGAATTCCCTGTCACTGACATGGCCTACCTCCATGGTTTTCGTGGCATTACGGACGCCATGAAAACCATGGCCGTAGGCGGGGTCATAATCCCGCAGGTGGAACAATGGCGGCTGCCGGGCTGGAGATTGATATCTCCAGCCCGGTGGCTGTTACCACCGTGGCGGTTGGAGTGGTACATTGGCGGGTTGAGCCAACCTGCCAATGTCATAATATGGCGGTAAGTACTGTCAGCCTGTTGGCGGTACTTACTGCCACATTATCGCCGACCACCAGGGTCGTAATGACCCCCACAATAATATGGCCTCTGTGCAGCCTCCGCCAGCGGACATGGAACTATGCTTATGGAAACCGACATGCAGGAGCTAGGAGACTACCTTATCTGAGATGGCTCACCCGATTCCACTTGACAAGATCCCTGCTGAGCCTCGCGTCCTCCATGTTCTCTCCTCCTCCTCACAGAGTCAGCTGGTCTAGGCAGACAGAAGGCTGGTGCTAAAGGTTCAGTGACCCCAACAAGGAGACTAGTACCCTTTGGTCCTTAGTACTGACTACAGCAGCTAGACGTCTTGCTGATCTTCTTTCCACCCTGGTGCATAGCATTGTTGAAAGATTTGTGGACTCACATGTGCAACTTTATAGTTCATATCTAGAAAGGATGGTCCTTTGAAATTTGTGTTGTGGGTGTTGACCTCTTTGAAGTGCCCTCTCATCTGTCCTGTCTTTTGCCAAAGGGAGAGTGTAAAAAATTAAATTAAAAAATAATCACAATCCTTGTCAGGGTGAACCACTAAAGTCACTAAATAAACCTGAACTCAATCCCCTAGTAGCTATGGTTCAGAGCAGACAGGCTTATCTTAGAGGCAATGTGTAAGGAATTTATGCAGTACTAAAACAGTCATACCTGGCTATCAGCTTCTACTGAAATATACCTCACAAAGATTCAGGGGCCTAAGCCATCCATTCTTTTGTGATTCCCTAGACCTACAGTGCCAACCGTATCAGACCCACCATCTTGCCTGACAATAAGTACAGACCCCACCAACCAGTAATTCTTCCTTGAATCAACAAGAATGCTGAAGTGCACAGAGGAAACCGTGCTCCTCTTCCCCCAGTGTGTGTATTCCTAACCTAGCCCTCATGAATATCAGCAATCCATATCTTGTATGTGAGGTGTTTCAGTCCTCACCTCCACCTAGCCTTTACAGGCCCTGGGCTTCCAAAATGAAAGACTCAGGCCTGCTTGTTATGAACTGTTCACAGGTACACATACATCCCAGTATACACACACACCGTGTGCTGCAAACACCATGACAGAATACCAGCACTTGGGGCTTGGGTGCACCTCCATCACCAAGCATGGGACTTTACAGTCCCAATAAAGTTCAACCCAAGCTCAGTGTGATGGGGATGGTTGCTTCCTTAGGGATCAGACGCTGGTCATCCAGAGGAGTCTATTCACACAAGTAACCCACTTAGCCCACTTGGGACACCAGGATATTGTGGGGATGAAAACTTGCCTCCGAAGTAAAGTTTGGTTCCTGCAGATGGATAGGTTGGTGGAGATGACGGTGAAAACATGCCACCTGAGCCAGTCTTTTGGAACACCTGATGCTCCAACCCCCATCACAACAGAGTTAGGTCTGTGAAAGCCATGGGTCTATGTGGGTACGATTTTGGTAGCCTTCCTGATGGACAATATATGCTGGCCATTGTGGATGACTATCCAACATGCAGTGGTTAAAATAGTGTCCCTGCATCAATGAGTGAAGTGATATTGAAATTGGAGAAGATAGTGGCAAACCGTGTCCTGTTGCCGGGTCTTAGAATGAACAATGGGCCTCCTTTTCAAGGGCAAGAAATGGCTGAGTATTTTAAACATGGAACATTGTGCACCGTAAGGTAACACCTCAGGTGAGTCCAAGAGAATGGAGAAGTCAAACGGTTCATGCAAACAATGAGCCAGGTGATTCGGCTTGCACATGTCAGCCATTTGAGTGGCTATATATTCCTTCATTTGTGAATAAGACAATCTTACCACATGACCACTGAGTGTGCTCTGAGCCAAGTGTTCATGGTTCAGCTGGTTTTGGATGCCACCTGACCCATACCCAGGCAGCCAGCTACATCTGAACTTTGAACTCTTAAGTGTGTGATTAGTGGGCAGGGCACCATGTTAATGGTGCAAAGTGACAGCGAAGTGAACACCCACAAAAAGTTGTTTTTCAAAATGTTTAAGGGGCCAGCAACTGAAACATCAGATAGGGCAACCACCAATGAGACATGCTGGCCAATGGACATGACGAGCAGACTGGGAGAAGTGAATGAATAAGTAGTCGGCGGGACACGAATGGTGATAATTGTGTAGCATACTCTGCTATTCCTGAGACTCCTCTTGGTCCCCAAGAGACTCCATCACAAGGTGGCCATTCTCGCTATAACAAGAGAGTTTGAAGAGGGGCAGTTGATTGCAATATTGCTATCAACCAGAGTTGTGTTCATTAAACGTTCGATATTTTGTGAGCAATGTTATGTCCGATGTTGACTTGGGGAAAGATCAGCCGTAAAAAATGTGAGTGTTCCAGGATGCCCTCTATGTAATAGTAATGTGATGGTGAGGTCTGACCGATGTAAGCGTAAGTAATAAAAAGCAGGGCCGGGAGAAGTGTGAAGGCCTACCATGAAATGTATTATTTTTTTATGCATTGTTATGTAGCGCGGACATTACTTAAAGGTGATAGGCCACTTTACAATAGAAATAGATTATTTTACATAGGGCTTAAGGCTAGATAATCCAACCATAAGCCCTTAAAACCTTTGTTCTGCCTCACAGGCTTTTGCACAGACATTGCGCATCTGCTGAAGCCCCCGAAGAAGCCGCTGCTTCACCCGTTTCGCCACCAAGTCCTGGAATGCCCTCCCTCTCCACCGTTAAACATCACCCTCGCTGACGGACTTCAGGAAGAGACTCAAGACCTGGCTGTTCAACTAAGCCCAGCAACCCAGCGTCTGGATTCTCTCACAGGTGATATGCCACGCTCTACAAGAACAGATTGATTGATTGTGAAACGGTACAGAGCAAAAAATTATGGTTAGAGACTGTAGGAAGCTTGCTCTGTATATACTATTTCAAAATGAGATATAGTGTGCACAGTGTCCAGTTAGGCTCATCAGAGGGTAGTGTTAAGCATTTGTTGTACACACACAAGCAACAGGTGAAAACACACACTCAATGACTTAACTCCAGACCAATAGCTTTTTATATAGAAAAATATTATTTCTTAATTTATTTCTAGAACCACAAGATTCATTTAGCAGGTAAGTACATTAAATGAAAGGTACTTTGCATAGCAAAACTTAGAACTTTGAATGGAATCAACAATGTACACAGTTTTCTTTAAAATGGCAAAAAGCTATTTTAAAAGTGGACACTGCAGTTTTCAATAGTTCCTGGAGGAGGTAAGTTAAGTACAGTTTTTGATGTAAGTAACAAACTTACGGGTTCAGTCTCCAGCGCATAGGTAGCCCACCGTTGGGGGTTCAAGATAACCCCATCCACCCAGCACCAGCAACACAGGGCCGTTTAGGTACAAAGGTCAAACAAGAGCAAAATAATGTGGGCCCCTATGGAGACAGGGGGGTACTCCGATTCTGGTCTGCTTGCAGGTAAGTACTCGCGTTGTCAGAGGACAGACCAGGGGTGGTTTAGAGGAGCACTGGGGGGGGGCCCAAGTAGGCACCAAACACACACCCGCAGCGGTACTGGGGTGGCCGGGTGCAGGGTGCAAACAGGGCGTCGGGTTCCCGATAGAACTCAATGGGCGGACCCGGGTGTCACTTAGGTGCTGCAGGCAGGGCACAGGCGGGCTTCTCGGGCAAGCCACTGACTGGACAGGTTGGAGGGCTGCCTGCTGGTCACTTCTGCACTGGTGGTCGGTTTCTCTCGAGTCTGGGGGCTGCGGGTGCAGTGCTTCTCCAGGCATCGGATATCTTCGTCCCGGGCAGTCGCAGTCAGGGGGATCCTCGGTATTCCCTCTGCAGGCGTGGTTGTGGAGGGGTGGAGAGGTCAGCCCAGAGTGGACACTTGGTCGGAATCATCTGGGTGTCCTCTCTGGCTGGTTAGTTCCTCTGGACACGGACCAGAGGCGTCGGTGGAAGAGTAGTTTGGACTCATGCTTCTGGAGTGAGGTGGGAGTCCCTTTAAAGATGGTTTCTTTGTCTTCTTGTTGGACAGGTCCGCTGTCCACTGGAGTTTCTTAGTCCTCGGTGAGGGAGGCAGTCCCATGGAGGCTTTTCAGGGGTCGTTGGTCCAGCACAACGCGTCGCTTCTTCTTTTGCAGCTTTTTGAAGCAGGAAACAAGCCAGTAGGGCTGGGGCCGAGTCAGCTGTTGTTTCCTTACCTTCTCTGCGGGTTTTCAGCTCAGCAGTCCTTCTTCTGTCTTAAGGTCATAAGGAATCTGAAGATCTAGGTTCAGGGTCGCCCCTAAATACTAAATTTAGGGGTGTGTTAGGGTCAGGGGCAGTAGCCAGTGGCTACTGTCCCTGAGGGTGGCTATACCCTCCTTGTGCCCACTCCCTCTGGGGAGGGGGGCACATCTCTATCCCTATTGGTCCTACTCCTCCAAAGCAAGATGGAGGATTTCTCAAGGAGGGGGGTCACTTCAGCTCTGGACACCTTAGGAGTGGTCCTGGCTGAGGGGGTGACTCCTCCATGTTTTTCTCATTATCCCTCTGGACTTGCCGCCAAAAGTGGGAACTCGTCTGGGGGGTGGGCATCTCCACTGGCTGGGGTGCCCTGGGGCACTGTAACACCAGGCCTGAGCCTTTAAGGCTCACCGCCAGGTGTTACAGTTCCTGCAGTGGGAGGTGTGAAGCACCTCCACCCAGGACAGGCTTTGTTTCTGACCATAGAGTGCACAAAGGCACGCACCCCGGGTGATCAGAAACTCGTCTGGAAGTGGCAGGCTGGCATATTACTCATGCAGCCGTGCCCTCACCTGTGGTATAGTGCACCCTGCCTTAGGGGCTGTAAGGCCTGCTAGAGGGGTGACTTACAATGCCACAGGCAGTGGTTTGGGGGCATTGCACTCTGAGGGGAGTGCCATGTCAATTTTGTTTTTTCTCCCCACCAGCACACACAAGCTGCCAGGCAGTATGAATGTACTGAGTGAGGGGTACCTTAGGGTGGCATAATACATGCTGCAGCCCTTAGGGACCTCCCCTGGCCACAGGGGCCCTTGGTACCAGGGGTACCTTTTACAAGGGTCTTAGCTGAGTGCCAAGGCTGTGCCAATTGTGTAAACAAAGGTACAAGTTTGGGAAGAAACACTGGTGCTGGGGCCTGGTTAGCAGGGTCCCAGCACACTTCCAATCAAAGCTGGCATCAACACTAGGCAAAAAGTGAGGGGGTAAACAGGCCAACAGTGGCATTTTCCTACAGTGACCCCTTGTGACATAGGCCCCAACCACTCTTAGGGCCTTTGTAGTCAGAGACAGCATCAAACCCATGTAGTCAGTTGTGAGTCTCAGCTAAGACATGGGTGCAGTAAAACAGGGCACATAGCTTGCACGCTGAGACAGGAATAGTTAGACCACACCACTGACCTAGTTTTGAGAAGATGGACAAGAACATTCTGTGGTTATGTCAAAATAGGCCCTTGAATGTAAACTGATAACCACACTGCACATCTGCTAGGGGAAATAGCTGGAAAGCTCCAACTACACGAGAGGCCTTTTTAGACCCACATCCAGCTGCATCTGAAGAACGAAAACGCTTGGTGCACACCTGGCTGGGGGCATGCTTACTTCAAACCACACATCCACCCATGCTAAAGGCAAGATAGCTAGGACCAATCAAGTTTCAGCACACCATGACCATGCGCTGCTAGGCCCACATACATTTGCTTCATTGTATGGTAACCATACTGCAAGGAGAGTGAAATTATGCACTTTTGCTTCCAAGAATTGCTATCTTGTTTCTGAGAATTGCTACATCTACTTTTGTTATTCATATATCCTGTGCGGAAATTGGTTACGTCTATGAAGGGAATTGGAACCTGTCTGTGGTTTTTCTTCATAAATACAGCTGCTTCTGAGCAGTTCATTGGGATCGGATTTTCACCTCTACAGAGTTGACTGATCTCCCAGCTGTTGTGATTAAACCTACATTGCTTTACCAATCTGGTCTTGTCTTTATTTATTTATAGGTTACTCTCCAACAATTGAGATGTTGATAATATAACATACGGAACAAAATAACATTTCCAAGGGAGTTGGTAGGCTGAAATAAGCCTAAAACCTGGGAGCATGGGACTAGTTATAAATTGTAGACTTTATGGCAACGGAGCATCAGTGACAGCTATGGACTGGTGCCAGGTAGTACATCTTGGTATCATGATACTCCTCAAAGCACTGATCGATGTGAAGTGTAAAACAAAGATGTCAGACCAGGGTGGTTCTTGGTTAGTCAGACATGCCAATAGACTCTATTCAGGCCGGTGACTCCCAATTTTTGAAGCCAAAAATAGCTTTATTTTAATAGCCTCTGCTTCAGTGCTTAAATAGGCAAATACTGTCCTGTACTGAGTACCTGCACTTCTTTAATTTGAAAGGTACAGTACTTGCACTTCTCAGCACTAGTGCAATACATTTAATGGGAGAGTACAGGAACTTCCCAGAACCAAGCAGATACTCAAGAGTGAGTACCTGCACTTCTGTATTTCAATTTAAAGCCCTGCTCTGCTTCAACAGAATTCAATGAGGTAAATACACCCTCCTGGCTGTATTTGTTTTAACTCTCCCACTTTCCCCTTCTAAAACGTTGGCATGTGTGGTAGGCTCACAGTTTTCAACTCTTGCAGCAGGGCAGGTGGACCCTGCACACCACAGTGGAGGTCAGTGCTCTTAGCACATGTTCAAAGGTTGTCCCTCTTCACTGTCGCCAGCCCTCTTATCAGCGACGCACGCTCCAGGCGCAGCGCGGTGTACGCGATGATGTCAGGGCGCATAGTGACTGCGTCTCCGGCCCCAGCCGGCGCATGCGTAACAGAGGGAGGCCGGGCCGGTGTTCTGTGGGAAGGCAGCTTCGGGTCTCGGGGGGAGGTCGAGTCCGGGGCCGACGGCCGAGCAGCCATGAGTGGCCTGGGCTTCGGGGCCGCCGCGCTGAACGGCTCCGAAGGCGGAGATGTGGTGGACAAGATCGACATGTCTCTAGGTAACCATCGAGCGCACATCAGTGTGAGGAAGGGGCTGCCACTCATTCCTGGCCGGGGGAGGAGCGGCTCATTCCTTGGGAATGGTTTTTTTTATTAATAAAGAGGCCGCCACGGCTGGGTACAAGCGCGAGAGCTGTGGGGTGACGAGGGGTTGGGAGCACCCGTCTCCCCTCTTTTCTAGCAATGGTACGCCCCCGCGGCGGGTCTCCCACTAGGAGGACTGTACCATCCCCCCGGTAAGGGGGTCAGTTTGAGTCCCCTCAGTTTCATGGTTATGGTTCCACCTGTCTGACAGTGATTGGGGTCAGAGGTTGCAGCGATGAACGTTCAGTAGCCAGGAAAGATGCACAGGTTCCTCGAACCGGTCAATCGCCCCGCAGCGTGAGATTGGGCCAGTATTGGCTGTTGAACTAACAACATTGCACGTTAGGGGAAGTTTCGAATTCCTCCTCGAAAGAATTGACCTGCAAGTACCGGCACACTTCTTGCCCTTGACTTAGTGACCACCCAGATGATCTAGACCCAGAAAGACGAACCCGTGCGGAGGAGGCACGGCGTTTGAACCAAAGCTTCGAGAAGTGGTTCAGATCTTGTCTTAAACTTACTCATGGCCTTTTCCGCCACCGTAGATGTCTTCAACTCTTTCATCTCGTATCCAATTGTATCCTTAATATGCCGAAGCAGTTCACCCTCTAGAAATCCGCCCCACATCTAGATGACCATTTGAAGCTGTGCTCAACGATTGCACGTCTTTACAACTCAACAGAATTGCTATTTTATCCAACCAAAATTGTCTGGTTATCTAGCTGTTACCTTGGGTGTCCTTTCATTCACTGTTGTCACTCAAAGTCTCAATATCAACATGTCATTAATCAAAGCATCAAATAAGTAGTACATCAATTTACTACTGTAATTCACCACTACTCTTAAGAGCTTAATATTTGGAGAAAGTAACATATGTTCCTGCAAAGTTTAACTCTATTTATCTCTAAGGTGCATCAGGTAAGGGTGCTGCTGGATGAAGTGATTCCTTCCAGTTACCCTTGGAGTCCTTTCCCTTCTCCTGGATACAAGAAGGTCCAGTCCCTCCGGGCACCTTTCAGGTCACAGATAACAAACCCAGTCCTCTTCTGATCTTCTGCAGATTTAGAAAAACATTCTGAAAAGGTTTATTGTGGTGCCATATTTGTGCCTGGCACCAGCTAGTGGGTAAACATGAATATTGGGTGCTCCCTAATCAATGGGATAAACGTTCATATTTGCAGCCCTTCTCATTTTTCAGCATTTCCCTCCCTCTCAAAATCCAAGTTGATGAAACACTTTCCCCTCTTGTGTAGAGCCTATGTGCCAACCCAGTGTTGTAGCTAGGGCAATTTAGTAGTCCTCTACTCCGCATTCACCTCAAAACCAGATTCGAGGGTAGCTTCGCTTCCTGTTGAGTTTGGTGCCAGCCTGACTATGGGAACTAAAGCTGGGGCCTTGTCATGTGTCTGCTAACATTAGCTTCTGTAGCTGGTACAGGTCAAAACATAATGGTTGAACTATGCAATCTATACTTTGATTTGTCCTAGGTGCCTGTTAGTACCTAGCCAGTGACTATGTTGTTTTAGGTCTATTCACAGGACCCCTTGAATTATGCAGCAGGTGACGGCCAAATTGTGCAGCAGGGTTTAGTAAATTATCTGGCAAGAAAAGGCGAGATATGCTGCATGATGCAGCACACTTTATAATAGTATTTTATTATTTCATCATTTTTAAACTTGGTAATACTGTGTGGGCATTAGCTGCACCTCGCTAATATCTGTTTAACACTCAAATATAGCAACAGCTTTGCAACGTGCCTTTCACTGCGTGGCAACACGTGTTGCTGCGTTTTTTTATAACTTTTGAACTGTTTGAGCTAGAAACAATTTTTTTTGTTGTTGCGATCTGCTGATTATGCGGGGCATAATGGATTAAGTGGCAAATCTGTAGTTATGCGAAAATCGCCTCAGCCTTTCAATCACATAATTCCAGTGCCCTTGCCTATTCACTAGGGAAACATGCCATTTCTATTGTCTGACATTCCCCACTGTTAAATATTATGCACCCTACTCTGTGATTAGCAGCGCATAGTGGTTACTTATTTAATATTTAAAATACGTTTTTTCTACCTGTCAAAATTGTGATTTTTACCAGGCCTATGCAGCGGGGCTCAAGCTTGTTCTGTCAGGCATCTCAGGGAAGGCCTGAAGCCATAATTTCAATGTCGCTTTAATAGATGGCACAATAGGTGCTGCAGTCCACAAGTGGTATTTAACTTTCCATGCCATGGGTGCACTTCTACAGCCTACAATATGGTGTTGTAGGAAAGTAATATGTTCTAGTTGGGCATTAAGCCAATTTCAACATAAGGGTTAGAACGCATATACTGGATACTGCGCAGCAGTGTCCTAAATGTTAGAGTTCTCAATAGATGAGCCCACCCACCCCAAAAATTATAAACAGTGTCTTGAACCCCCAAATAAGGTCACTTTGCAAATGTCCCCATTACTATTTGTCATGGCAATACAGAAGTGTGGAATTTATGCCCAGGACATATTGTTTGGGGTCAAGGACAGCAAGTTCTGAGGTTAATTTGTCCTTAGGGCAAGTAGGCTCAACTCCCTGTAGCACAAACCCTTTGGCTGCTAGTTTACAGGGAAGTTGACTGACTGCAGTTGAGGTAATATTTGTGCCCATATGATAATCCTGTTCGAACTTGTTTTAATGGTTCATTAATGCAAAGCCTTTATTGTTAGGGTGAGTGCAAAATAAACTTTGTAAGGTCACACTGCACTACTGACAGTGGTTCCAGTAAAACAATGTGTACACTTTTGAAAAGTGTAACAATATAAGGCTACACATAATGCTCCGAGAATGCTCTCTGATTAGATGCAAATATTTGCAGAAGCTTGTAGACAAGACTGATGATGCTTTGCTTTCAAAATAAAATGTTCGGCAACATATGCAAGCAGAAACAGGTTTTGCTAAATTACTGTGACATTTTAGGTACTATTTCTTAGAAGCATTTTTTACTAAACTGTGCTGATGTATGCTATTATTCCCCCCCCCCCCCCAAATATTCATAATGGAAAGTCAGTGTAACCATTCCCAACAGGATTGTGGGAAATTTGAAACTAAACCAGCGTTGGTAAAGCCAGCTGATCCAACAGTGGCTGTCAGTCTTTTGGTTTTGTCAATGCGTGTCTTGTTTTAACATGGCTTTTCTAACACTTTAGTGTTGTGGGAGCTGCCAAGTCCTCACCTTTTGTAAAAAGCATGGTCAAAAAGCTAAACAAAAGTTTTTAGGCCTTAAAAAGCACACATTGCCACAGTAGTTCCTGGCACTGAACAAAAAACTTTGTCTACCATTATGCTCCTTGTGGAAGAGCAGAATGATATCCCTCATAGTAAAGCCAGCCCATAGACAGAGAGAGAAATAGAAGTTTAATAAAAACAAAAATGTCTTAGTTAACACCAGATTAATTGGGGGGCACAATTCTTAAAGAAAGTCGCAAAAGTGCACCTTTGCATAGTTCTTTCAATTAGGGGCTTTTGTGAATTCACAATAATTGCAGAAGTAGACCAGGAAATTGTACTCCCAGAAAATATTTGTGAAATATGTTTTAACCTGAGCAAATATGCGTTTGTAGATTTGTTCATGCAAAAATCTGTTGAACATTTACAAGTTTACTTTACCTCCAACCACTTTTTCCCCCAACCCTTGTCGGGGGCAAAATTCCAATGTTTCTTAGTATGGGAAAAGATTAGAGAAGAGCTGGTGAAAATCCTTAATACATGCAAGTTAGTAGGCACAGACTTCAAGGCGTTCCAGCCCTGGAACTATTATTGCTTAATGCTTCCTCCAGCCCCAGTATTTGGATCTGCAGAAAGATAGCAAAATAAGGAAATTGCTATAATATGGCTTGACATTACTAGTATTCAAGTCCTACTATAGTATTCACCCTGGCATAATCAGAAAGGATATTATCAAAACTCTTACATAACGAGATTGCTGTCATGATTTGTTGCCACACTACATGGCACCAAAGGGACAAGTAGATTTTTATTTACAGGACAAGTAGATTTAAGATGCAGCTTGTCCCATGACAAGTAGATAACTTATCAAATTCCACACCCCTGCAATACATCATTGGCAAACTTAATAAGTAAGGGGGCTTCATCAGAAGGTTCACAACGGCAAAACATAAACCTCTACATATCATTGTATGCAGATAGTATGTTCCTCTTTCTAAGGACAGTAGGATGTTACTCTTTCTAACAATGCACACACCAACACCAGAAGATGGTGTACCAGGGCAATATGCTAAATAAAAACTCAAGGAAGTTTCCAGTAGATTTATATCTCAACTTAGCAAAGAGGCAGAGCACAATGAGGCTGAATACATACTGTTGGACCCAGTATGACAACATGGGACTGGAAGGTCCGAAAATAAAGTTTAAGTAAAATAGTAGGCATTGAGGTCAAAAGGGGAAAGAGGATACTTCATTTTTGCTCATGCTTAGTGTGTGACTGCCTAGCTTTGAAACTGCCATCACAATACATTGGATCCCTCCAGACGAAACCTAACAAGTAAACGTCTTAGCCATGTGTGGATATTGTGGTGAAGTCCGCTTGAAAATGGAATGCAGTATTCACACAAACTTGCAGTGTACTGTGCAGAAGACTCCCTGCTTAGACCCCAGGGTTGGTAAAGTTAAGAGTGCTTTTTATAAATGACTGTATCAATACAGTGAGACTCATCAGTGGCAAAATGGCAACGGCGTATTGCTGGAATTACCCAGAAATCATAAGAAAATCACTTATTTATAAATGCACTCTGTTGACGTTAAGACTAAAACAAGAAAAAGTTTCCAAAAATAGTTGATAACTAAGTATCGTGAACTTAATATTCATTACTCTGTGTTACCGAGTAATATCTGGGATTTATTATTTGTTGTTGAATTTTAAAAGATGATGCCTAAATAAGAATAGTAAGGGACGCTAATAATGAACTACCAAGTCTGATTCCAGACATTGCATTTGTTGTAAAATTTTACGCATATTTTATTTTCCTGTGATCCACTACTGGATGCTATTGCTTTTTATGAAAACTAATAGTTATATAATAATTAGCAAATAGTCTCTTTCGGATACCTGCCATGCCACCTCCCCCGCTTTCCCCCGTAGTATAAGGAGTATTTATTTATCCCAGACTAAGAATATCATTACATTTACTGTCTGAAATATTATAATTTAACTGTTCTCCTATTACGTTTGTAGAGAATTTGTACCACTTGACTATGTAATAATTCTTGAGTTGCGCTAGGGCAGGCGTCTACGTTTAAATGGAGACTGTTGGAGAAAACATTCTTGTTATGACTTTTCTATGCTGTGTAACTGGAGTTCATCAAGCAGAACTATGTTTCTTTTTTTATGATATCTTATCACTCTTGTGGTCAAATTGTTATTTGCCTGTGTATGTATATTTTGTTGTGGCTTTTTTTTGTCTGAAAATGTAAAAACGACCATTGACAAATACATGGCTCATTACTGAAAGTGGCTCTCAAGTCACTGAGAAGTTAAAGCACACAAATACTTTACATACATGCACTTTGTCACTCATCACTGCAGTCATGCTTCCATTTCTCCACCTACTGCCTCATTATTGCATTCACCCACTTACACATACAACACACACTAACTCAATGAGCGTTTGAAAGATAAAATAATAAAAGTAGAAAAAAGTAAACATGCTGACACCTAAACTTGGCAGGCATGTGCTTGAAATACAAAAATAAAATTAAGCAGTCATATTGCAGTAGTATTGCACGTAATCTATCTTTCTTTTACAAAACCTACATAACTGCCATACTTGGAAGCAACATATAGTCATCTTGGTGTGAAAAAATAATGATACGCAATACCATTCTAAGATGACCACTCAGTAAACATCCCACTGGTGGCCAACTTGGGGTAGTAAAGTGTGTAATGTATCAGTGTTGTTGTGATCCAAGGTGGCCTACTTGGTGCGTCTACATATGGTGGATATCTTTGAACATTATGACAACAATACACTGTGGACTGTACTATTCCAAGATGGGTGCCCAGTTTAGAAATAGAGGCCACACAGAAGGCGGCACACTGTTGATAAATAGATTCTCTGTGTTGCTTTAAATGCCGGTTTTGCCTGTTCTTTAAAGCACCTGACTATGAAGTCTGAGCAAAAGCTGAAATAATGTCATGTTTACATACTTTGGTCAAGTTAGGAAGCTGGAATTACAACTCAAGTTCCCTTGATTTACGTATAACAGCTCAACCACTAGAAAACGTCTCTTCCCTAAAGTACAGTCTCAGGTTTAAAATTTATGAAAGTAAAGATTCTTAAATCTTTATTAATACTAGAACTCTACCACTCAACACGTTGGGGAGAATAGCTCTATACAAAATTATGGTACTCCCCAGATTCCTATACCAACTGCAAAACTTCCCGCACCTAATCCCTCGGAAATGGTTTAACGAGGTCGAGGCTATGGCACGCCAATTTCTGTGGCACGGCTCACGCCCCAAACTAGCTCTAGTCACGTGTCAAAGAAACATCTACGAAGGGGGACTGGGGATGTCCAACATTTATTTTTACTACCTAGCTATGCGCCTACTGGTGATTAACGACTGGCTAACGGGGGGTTGGAGCGACCCCGCATACAGACTGGAACTTCATGAGATGGGTTATAACGGGGTTTTCAACGCCCTGTATGGGGGAGCGATTCCGAAATCCACCCCAGAGGTGACCAAGCTGGTCCTCACGGGATGGCGCACTGCACAGAGCGCCACGGGGTGGTGGGCTCGCCTAACTCTACAGACACCTCTTTGGCAGGGGAAATGGCTAAGGGAAGTCTCCACCCTGGAGGGCTTTCGGAACTGGGACAATATTGGGATAACTACGATCGGTGACATCTGGGGCAACTCCCACATTCGATCATATGAGGAACTTCAGAAAACATACTCTCTACACAACACCCAGTTTCACAAATATCTACAGCTCAGACATGCTCTAAGGGTACACGTACGACCAGGAGACAGCATCCCAGAGTATAGCCCGCTTGAGGCTATGATTATGATGGGACACTTAAATAAAGGAGGAACCTCCCAAATATACCGCTCCATCCTTACTAATACATCCCCTCCCCTCGAGGAACTCCGCCGGAAATGGGAGGAATGGGTGGGTCCTATGGAGGATTTGGATTGGAGAGAGGCACTAATGGCTCCCCGAACATTGGCCATATCCACACGGTTTTAATTGCTACAATCCCTTTATTTACACGCAGCTTACCTTACCCCTAAAAGGCTCCACCGGGCGAATCTTCGGACCACAGACGAGTGTCCCCGGTGCTTTCAGCCAGGAGCTGATTTCTTCCACATGGTCTGGGCCTGCCCAGTTATAGAGTCATACTGGAGGGCGGTTATGAAGGAAGTTTCAGAGGTACTGCAGTCTATGGTGGAGGTATCCCCAATACCACTTCTACTGGGGGCACTGGGCGAGTCAGGGCTAAATAGATCGAGCCGCACATTCCTGGGAGTGGCCTGCTTAGTGGCAAAAAGAGACATTATGTCGGCATGGAAGGCCGTAAAAGCGCCGACCCTTAACAAGTGGAGAAGAGGAGTGGATTGGTGTGCAGGTTGCGAAAGACTGGTGTATGAAGCGAGAGGGTGTCCTGAAAAATACAATAGAATATGGGGGAGATGGGTGGGTTTGTTGGCTGACTGCTTAAACTAAGACGACAAGAAGCTCCATACACCCCCGAATAAAAATCACCCAAGGTCCATGGGGCAGCTATAGCTGAAGATCTTGCTTTGTGTGCGGGGCAACCGTTCACTGGCCACAAAAGGGGAAAACATACTGACCTCCCTCGGAGTGGTGTTAGAGGGGATCGGTCAGCTACTCTACTGTTATAAGACAGGACCACAAATCCCAGAATCCTTCAAACCTTAAAAACATAATACTTAACAGGTCTCCGGGCCCCATAGGACGATTGAGACAAAGGTGGCAGATGTTACATCGTGGCGAAAGCGCCATGGTATTGAAATCGGTGTTTCACAGGTATTGCTGTAATGTATGTTTGTTGTGTATTTCCTTTTTGTTCTTCAAAATAAAATAAAAATCTTTATAAAAAAAAAAATACTAGAACTCTAGTTTGAAATTTTTCAGATAGTGTTTTCTACAGATCTTTAAGATTGGTTATTTTCAAATATTTATAGTTTTGGTAGATCTTGTAACTGAAGCATGGTGAATTAATGTAACACACCAAGGCTACCACATACCAGACAAGTGGCAAGGCAGCTCTAGTGTGCAGTGCAGTTGAATATTTAACCACTAGACCAGTGGTTCCCAACCTTTTGACTTCTGAGGACCCCCACTGTATCATTAATGGAACCCAGGGACCCCCACTGAATCATCATTGGAATCCGGGGACCCCCACGGAGTCATTACCGGAAGCTTGGGACCTAATTTATCATTATTTGTTAATATTTATTCATTTTCGAAGCAGTCGCGGACCCCCTGAGAGGTCTTTGCGGACCCCCAGGGGTCCCCGGACCACAGGTTGGGAACCACTGCACTAGACAGCCTCTCCTGCCATACAAATGTAGTGGTAACGATGTCGCACCGTATGGTAAAATAATTAAAAATTGATAACACTGCGGTTTAAAGTATAGCCATGTTATGTATTGTCTATTTTTTCATATTAGTCTAACGTGGGCTAAGTGCCAGCTCAGAATATGCCTTAAAATTACATTTGCCAGTTCGAGCCAGTGTTAAGCTAAAACAGGAGTCTTTCCTAAAAGCATTTGCCGAAAAAAAATTGATGTGTAACATTGACCTATCATTCACAGGTGGGAATAGCCAAAAATCAGAAGACGTCCTGTAAATGCCACCTCCACGTATATTCCTGTCCCACATTAATGATAGCAGAAGGAAAGCTTTTAGTTGGGTTACTTGGTACCACAACCTGAATATTATATTGCAACGCAAATTTAAATGACAACATTCCTGCCTTCTAATTTAGGCTTTCTTTTCCCTGTGAGTGATGGCATTTTCCCTCATCACATCTGTATAACAGATTTTCAGTGCTAGGCAGGGCTGGACTGGCCATTCTGGACCTTCAGTATGTTCCAAATGGGCTCCAGAATATAGGGCTATTTTCACTGCTAGATGGACTACTATGATCAACCATGAAAAATCATGTACACCATTCAAGTTGCTGTCCCTTGCAGTGTGGGTGTAGTTTGCACATTTTTGACAGTGCTGATGTCGGTTTCCAAACTGACCCCGGGGTTATTTTTCTTAGCTTCCTTTTTTTAATTTACCACTCCTCCGACTTGCTAGGGCCAGACCTCAAAGCTTTGTCAACACTTGTCTTCCGTTCTGTTGGAAGAAGTAGCTCTTGAGACAAGACAAAACGTGTTTGGAGCACCACCATAGACAAAATTTGTGCACAATTTTGCTTGCTTTTGTTTCCTTACTTTTTTTTCTTTTTTTATTGTAACAGATGATATAATTAGAATGAACAGGGCGCAGCAACGCAAGCTGAATAGCAGATTCTATCCATATGCAAATGGCGGTTTCAGGCCAGGAGGGAGCAGGTGGAGATTCCAACAACAGAAAGGTATTTAGAATGCTGCCTCCAAACCTGGTCTTCTCTTTGTGCTGGAAGCCGGTATTTTGTCATTTGTGATCGAGCTATTTTGCATATTCCCAATATGTGTTTTCTTTATATGCAACGATAACTGATTGGTCACTGAAGCGAGATTTGTTTTTAAGTTTGCAAACGTTCCATTGTACATTTTTGAAGCCCTTGGGAGAAGGAAGGTACACCTTGAATATGCTTTGCTGCAGGTGTTACACCCACGCAAACACTTTCTAAAAAAAATTACTGTATGACTAGAGGGTCAGTAGTATCCCCTTATGACTTGGCATTGGGATGATCAGTCAATGCAAGCCACAACATAGTCCAGGAACTGATATTGTGGAGAAATGCCCATTGAAGCACTTACTGTTTTTAAAATCTTCCATGAGTTTAAACAAATGGCTTCAGAGACCTTACCAGTATGTTAACTTTGCATATTATGAAAAGTAGTTTTAGGCCTTTAAGCTTGTTCCTCATTCTGTTGGAAAAGTATACATGTTTTTCATTTTTGCCTGCTCCTTAAAGTTGTTTTGCTGCCTTCACTTAATTTTCTCCTTAAATCCTAATTCTATAGCTGCTGCCACGCACAGCCATCTCACCACCTAGAGAATCGCCCCAATTTTGATGTAGAGTAGGCAGATGTTCTGCTGTCACAGCCACTGTGCACCTCCACAGTGATCTACATCAACTGTGCTTCCCTTTCTGACCCTCTAACTCGTGTACTGGAATGAATACTTTCTAATTGGAATTAGAGGCTCTGAAGGAAAGTACCTTGAGTGTCTTCCACCAGCTGTGAGTCTAATTCATTTACATTAAAAAAAATCCTCCCTATTTTTTTTTTTTTTTTTTTCTCTGCCAGGTTTAGCACCTTCATAGTATTTTTCGTTATCCTGAGAATGTTAACTCACATTGAACATTTGGGCCATACGAATCTTGCTTATTTTATATTCCCTATGCATATGTCTAATAAATTTGCTTATATATTGTAGGAAGTTGGCTCTGTATGCACTATTTCAAAGTAAGGAATAGTATGCACAGAGTCCAAGGGTTCCCCTTAGAGGTAAGATAGTGGCAAAAAGAGATAATACTAATGCTCTATTTTGTGGTAGTGTGGTCGAGCAGTAGGCTTATCAAAGGAGTAGTGTTAAGCATTTGTTGTACATACACACAGGCAATAAATGAGGAACACACACTCGGAGACAAATCCAGCCAATAGGTTTTGTTATAGAAAAATATCTTTTCTTAGTTTATTTTAAGAACCACAGGTTCAAATTCTACATGTAATATCTCATTTGAAAGGTATTGCAGGTAAGTACTTTAGGAACTTTGAATCATTACAATAGCATGTATACTTTTTACATAAAACACAATAAGCTGTTTTAAAAGTGGACACTTAGTGCAATTTTCACAGTTCCTGGGGGAGGTAAGTTTTTGTTAGTTTTGTCAGGTAAGTAAATCACTTACAAGTCTCAGGTTTGGGTCCAAGGTAGCCCACCGTTGGGGGTTCAGAGCAACCCCAAAGTTACCACACCAGCAGCTCAGGGCCGGTCAGGTGCAGAGGTCAAAGAGGTGCCCAAAACGCATAGGCTTCAATGGAGAGAAGGGGGTGCCCGGTTCCGGTCTGCCAGCAGGTAAGTACCCGCGTCTTCGGAGGGCAGACCAGGGGGGTTTTGTAGGGCACCGGGGGGGGACACAAGTCAGCACAAAAAGTACACCCTCAGCAGCGCGGGGGCGGCCGGGTGCAGTGTGCAAACACGCGTCGGGTTTACTATGGTTTTCAATGAGAGATCAAGGGATCTCTTCAGCGTCGCAGGCAGGCAAGGGGGGGGCTCCTCGGGTAGCCACCACCTGGGCAAGGGAGAGGGCCTCCTGGGGGTCACTCCTGCACAGGAGTTCCGTTCCTTTAGGTGCTGGGGGCTGCGGGTGCAGGGTCTTTTCCAGCCGTCGGGAAATGGAGTTTCAGGCAGTCGCGGTCAGGGGGAGCCTCGGGATTCCCTCTGCAGGTGTCGCTGTGGGGGCTCAGGGGGGACAACTTTGGTTACTCACGGTCTCGGAGTCGCCGGAGGGTCCTCCCTGAGGTGTTGGTTCTCCACCAGTCGAGTCGGGGTCGCCGGGTGCAGTGTTGCAAGTCTCGCGCTTCTTGCGGGGAGTTGCAGGGGTCTTTAAGTCTGCTCCTTGAAACAAAGTTGCAGTTCTTTTGGAGCAGTGCCGCTGTCCTCGGGAGTTTCTTGTCTTTCTTGAAGCAGGGCAGTCCTCCGAGGATTCAGAGGTCGCTGGTCCCTTGGAAAGCGTCGCTGGAGCAGGTTTCTTTGGAAGGCAGGAGACAGGCCGGTAGGACTGGGGCCAAAGCAGTTTGTGTCTTCTGTTCTTCCTCTGCAGGGGTTTTTCAGCTCGGCAGTCGTCTTCTTGTAGTTTCAGGAATCTAAGTTCTTAGGTTCAGGGGAGCCCTTAAATACTAAATTTAAGGGCGTGTTTAGGTCTGGGGGGTTAGTAGCCAATGGCTACTAGCCCCGAGGGTGGGTACACCCTCTTTGTGCCTCCTCCCAAGGGGAGGGGGTCACATTCCTATCCCTATTGGGGGAATCCTCCTTCTACAAGATGGAGGATTTCTAAAAGTCCGAGTCCCCTCCGCTCAGGACACCTTAGGGGCTGTCCTGACTGGCCAGTGACTCCTCCTTGTTTTTCTCATTATCTCTCCTGGACTTGCCGCCAAAAGTGGGGGCTGTGTCCAGGGGGCGGGCATCTCCACTAGCTGGAGTGCCCTGGGGCATTGTAACACGAAGCTTGAGCCTTTGAAGCTCACTGCTAGGTGTTACAGTTCCTGCAGGGGGGAGGTGTGAAGCACCTCCACCCAGAGCAGGCTTTGTTTCTGTCCTCCGAGAGCACAAAGGCTCTCACCGCATGAGGTCAGACACTCGTCTCTCAGCAGCAGGCTGCCACAGACCAGTCAGTCCTGCACTGAACAATTGGGTAAAATACAGGGGGCATCTCTAAGATGCTCTCTGTGTGCATTTTTTAATAAATCCAACACTGGTATCAGTGTGGGTTTATTATTCTGAGAAGTTTGATACCAAACTTCCCAGTATTCAGTGTAGCCATTATGGAGCTGTGGAGTTCGTTTTTGACAGACTCCCAGACCATATACTCTTATGGCTACCCTGCACTTACAATGTCTAAGGTTTTGCTTAGACACTGTAGGGGCATAGTGCTCATGCACTGGTGCCCTCACCTATGGTATAGTGCACCCTGCCTTAGGGCTGTAAGGCCTACTAGAGGGGTGACTTATCTATACTGCATAGGCAGTGTGAGGTTGGCATGGCACCCTGAGGGGAGTGCCATGTCGACTTACTTGTTTTGTTCTCATCAGCACACACAAGCTGGCAAGCAGTGTGTCTGTGCTGAGTGAGGGGTCCCCAGGGTGGCATAAGATATGCTGCAGCCCTTAGAGACCTTCCCTGGCATCAGGGCCCTTGGTACCAGGGGTACCAGTTACAAGGGACTTATCTGGATGCCAGGGTGTGCCAATTGTGGAATCAAAAGCACATTTTAGGTGAAAGAACACTGGTGCTGGGGCCTGGTTAGCAGGGTCCCAGCACACTTCTCAGTCAAGTCAGCATCAGTATCAGGCAAAAAGTGGGGGGTAACTGCAACAGGGAGCCATTTCTTTACATATATGAAAACTCAGAAACCATTTTTTTGAAGAGAAAGTGAAACGCTTCATATCGAAATAGTGCATTAAAATAAAATTGAGTTTTAGGCCAGGACTTTACCCAACAGTGCTGCATGTTTGTTTTAGAGATCACTAGGATTCGATAAGCAATTAATTTCTGTGGCAAAAACCAGTGAATGTTCATAGTCTGTCAGAGGAGTCTCATTATGAGAAATGCCCCCGGTGGAGTAGGAGTTGAGGGTTTGGTAGACACTTTCATACCTGGGTTCCTAGGAACCCTTTTAAGAAATAATTTACAGGTGCCACTCCAAAGATGGCTTTAATTGCTTTCTTGCCTCGTTTTATTTCGCCCCTTAGTAATGGGGGCAAATATCAGGGATAACTCTGGGGTTGTAGGGTTTGTGGGTGTTCTCAGACCGACAACCACAAAGCACTGCAAGCCATGCAACAAAGAATTAGAAGGCCCCCCTCAAAGTTTTATAACCAGCAACATGTATTGCCTCATAATTGTAAAAAAACTGAGTGCTACAGATTCAAATTGTTTTCTACCTTTGGGGCTATCCGGTGGCCTACATTATTGTAGTAGTATTATTATTAATAATAATAATAATATCTTATTATTATTATTATTATTATTATTATTATTATTTTATTTATTTTTTTGAAGGGTTTACTTACGCTTGAGATCTGACAGCTGCTACTAGTATAGGGTACCCCTGAAATAATTGCTTGGTTTTTCGTAAGGGTGCAGTATAAAATATCCTGTGAAAACTAAAATTACTTAAAGTTAGTCCTATTGTGTTCAGAAGGCTGTTGAGCAACAGTAGTCATGGGAGAACCAAGTAATCGTTATGGGGAACTTGCTATTTGACTCTAATGGGTCTGAACATCTCTGTTGACTGACCGAGTACTTCAGACTTGTGCTCGGCAGATGAAATAGTTTACTGTCCCTCTTAGGAGTTCTTGGCGCTTAGTCTTCTCCAGTGGTAGTCCTCTCTAAGCAGTAGACATCTATGTTTGTTTGTTAGTGAGTCAAAGTTTGCAAAGGAATGTTAAAAAGTACAGGAGATGGCTCTTTATAGACGTAAGGCACTTTTATGGGCTGGGCAAGTCCTTGCATTGGCAACGAAGCTGCCCTCTGTGATATTCTGGTGTGGATTTTTACATATCTAGGATCTCTTCAGCAGGCCAAATTTGAAAGTGGAGCACAATTCTAGGACTTTTATAGCAAAAGTCCTTGCGCTTGTGACCCGCCTACTAATCGTGCCTCATGCAATAATGGAAATGCCATATTGCACTTGGGAGCAACTCCACACCACTACTAGCAAAGAAGTACTCTACCACATGTATTCAGGCCTCTCAAAATCTGCTCACCCACCCATATTTTATCAGGTTGAGCTATATTTAGGTCCTATGTGCCCCTTCTGGTGAGTTGACACTGAACAGGTGTTCTGTTCAGTATGAAAGTGAAGGAGCAATAAAGACTCCTTTAAGTCTTCTTCTTTTCTTGTCACATTTGCTTTGTGTTCAGAGACATAGGTCAAGTCAGTTTATCTTCTTACAATTACTTTTCCTTCTCATTTCCAAGATTTTGTGAGGTTCACTGTTCGACCTGATGTACAAAGAGCGTGAAATGAAAGGCTGAAGGGGGTGTTCCTAACACACAACATTTAAATAACTAAGTAAACTGCACAAACATTTCAAGCTATTTTTCAGCATTTGTGAAAGCTAATTTTTTGTACTTCTGTGTGATGGAAACAATTTTTTTTTTCAACATGATGAAAACAAATCAGAACACTTTACTTGGTGATATGCAAATGATGATTTTTCTGAAACCCAATTTTCATAGATTATTGTTTATAAACTAAATAGATTTGTCAGTAAAGCTGCGAGTTAGCGGGAAGGTTTTTGGACATTTCTTTGACATTTACTGTCTGTAAATGACAGTGCGCTACCACATCGTGCTTCAGTAATACATTTATTTAAAGTGAGTGTTTAAACATAAACTGAGAAACACTCCATCCTTGATGGCAATGCTGTTAGTAAACAAAAAAATGCAAGTCATGTATCCTGTGGACCCTATATGTGGACTAGATTCTTACTTAACATGGAGCAAACGTATAGTCTATTTAATCAACAAGTTTTTTTGTTTTTTTTTGTACAGTAGAAATGCTGATCTCACATTTGAAGGTGCACTCGTGAGAATGTACAAAAAGACGACCGAAAAATAAAATATTTGCGAGGGTTCACACAATTTGAAACCCGTTTACAGGTCAAGTACATTACATTTAGGTTGAGTACATTATTCAGATTACTCGACCTGCAGGTTTAGTATCATTTTAGATTTTTTTGTGGCCTGGTATTATGTCACAGTTCTGATAGTTCTTCTTAGGGGGTCACCGTACTTCAATAGCCATATGGAGCACAAAAGTACAGTGTATTCTGGGGGTAAAGGGCAGTGTTGCGTTTATTCAAAAAGCTGATTTCCTTTTAAAGTTGCAGTACCAATGCCTTTCACCAGGGCTGCTTCAGTTTTAGTGGCACAGTATTGACTGTTTCCAGTCTACTTTCTGAATTTTATTAAGCCATTGCTAGAAGTTCTTTACAGCTGCTCTACTTTGACAGAAATACTCTTTATATTGTTGGTTTGTCTAGAACATTCCATGTGAAAATGCGCAAACCAAGACCTACCATCACATCTTCAGCTGTTCTAGTTTAGAACATTTCTCAACATTGGGGTTCAGCATCCTACTCAATCACAGTGGCATATAACCCCAAACAGGTGATTTAGGCTTAGTGTATAATCCAGCTCCAATGCCTGAGTCACTCCTGGCTATCTCAACCTAACATGGTTTCACAACAGGATGTATCAATAATAAAATACATTGACCTTCCTCCCTGCCCTGTTGTTGCTCGAGAATCTCTACGGGTAAAAAAGAGGTCTGTTCCACTAGTGCCCTGCTCTTTGGAGGCTAGGCTCACTGTTTACTACAGTACACTGTTTAAAGAAGGAACGGCCTTCCGCTCCATATGTGAAAACTGCTTTATACTCCTGTAGCCTGTTTGTGAACTTTTCTGGTGCCTAGAACCCACCACCTCACAAGTCCAATCAATATTCCAGCCTTTTATTTTACTTAGATATACTGCACTCTTGCCAAATTGGCACATCTCTGTTCAGGGACAGATGTGCAACCAGCGTAGTCTGCATTTAATACACTTTATACCAGTGTCCATATTAATACTACAAATAACTGTGTTAAACGCCTTCAAAAACTTGAATTGGAAGCTTAAAGTGGATGTTGAAGGATAAAAACCTATTGTGAACGCACTCTTTTCCAACCTTTTCATCAGTTTTATTGCCAATGACATTCATCTCACTCTACATCTTTTCAAAAATAGAACGGGGTTTTAGCATGGATTCAGGTGGCTGCTATGGAAACACCCCCTTAGAGGTCGCCCACTTGGCAAAACAAGATTGCATAGACGAGTGTGGTAGGTCCTAGTTGTTTGACACATTGAAGTTGCAACAGTGAGGCAGAACGTTACATACCTGCATGCCTGAAATAATTCATAGGAAAATCTGACACTTCTCAGTCTCAAATAGCTGCAGTGCAGCACAATGTCTTCAGCTAACTGGGGCACCATCTCTTCTGCTTTTCTCTTATCTTGGATTTTACAGCATACGTTAAGGCACCCTAGGGTTCTCTCTACCCCAGTGCAATCGACACAGTCATACATTCATTTTCATTTTTTCAGGTAATGCTGGGCTGAGGCCTAGCATTCCCTAAAATTGAAAAATGACCAAACAGCAAAAACATCTTAGAACATCTAAGAGAGAGAACTGAAATGTAACTTAAAAACCCGCTCTGTCTCCTTAGTAATGAGATTGTTTTCAAAGTTATTGTGTCTCCTTGTTGTGGTGTACCTGAACTCCCACCCGGGTGCACCTTGCACAGGGTAAACAGGACAGACACACCCAAGGATCTGATGATAGCCAAGACTCTTCACTGTTCCCCTCATCATTCTGGGCAACCCTTTCTGTGACCCTGACTTGTACGGTAGCACCAGGAACCCAGATAGCTAACTTATCTCAGTGTAAAGACCCAGCCTCAGGGGTCTGTTTTCTGCATTTGTGAATCCTTCATCTACAATTCATGGCAATATCATTTTGGGTATTAAAACAATCGGACAACCCAGGCAGCACCCTAAAAGTCCTGTATTGCTTCAACCCTTCAGCCCTGAATCATGTTCAAGAAATCTTCAGCACACCCATTGAGTATCTAGGCTTCTATTCATACACCAGTGCCAGGGGGAAGATTTGGTGGCAGTATTTCAGTTGGAATCATACCAGTATGGTAGATTCTTGGCCCATGAGTGCCAGGATCCATTCTGTATCGTCCAGTTTGCCATAGTTGGTCCTCTTCCCAGTCATTACACCTTGAGGTGAGACTCCACCTCCAGACAGAAGAAACACAAAAGAATTTAGTAAGCTCTACCCACCCTCCTGGGTGCAATATATTGGTAGCCTTACCTGGAATCCTCCTGTTCTTGTGTTTTCTGCATTCACTGAGTTGAGAACACAGGATGCATAGGAATAAGGGAAAGGAGGGGCCACCAGCTGGTCCTGTTGGACTTCCTTTTTCTTGACCATGGGCAGCTGTGCTATTTCTAGTCTCTGCCTCGTCCTCCAGGTTTTTTGTGCATCCTAAGGAGTAGACTTCATTATGAGTACTTCTTTTAAGGGAGTAGTCAGGAGGTTGTCTTGGCCGGGATCCTGGATCACTATCAGGAGACTTGTGCATGTGTGGGATGCACTGTTGGTGGCATGCAGGCCTTCTGGCCGGTGAAAGGTCTTACCCGACCAAAGAAATGTTTGGATGGTTATTTTTATTCTGTAATTTTGCTGAGCTGGTGTTGCTAATTACTTGGGGAGCCCAGTGGTAAGCATCAGCATTGCTTGCGCGGTTTGAGGATTCTCTCCTGATTGTGTCCAGGAACCTTCTAGAGGCATGAGCAAGCACTTAATAAAGAGGTTTCCATCATCCTCTCATTCAGTGGGGGTGGGGAGGAGTGGACGTCTCTACCTCGTGTGAAAAATGTAGGATGAGGAGAGATTCTGGGGAATTGGCCTAGAGTCTTTAATGTAGTTCATGAACACTTCTAGAAGGGCTTCCGACAAAGTGTGTGTAGAATCTATTTCTGAGATTTCTTCAGTTAGTGATGATCCTTGCCGTCTTCTGGGTCCTAAGGGCAAGTATATCCCCAATGTGTTGCTGCAGGAGATTCTGAACTCATGCTGGAGAGAGCATGGGGTTCTCTTGGGAGGAAAGATTTTCCTCGTCACAGGATTCCCTCATGACCCTCCAGAAACCACCTAACTCAGGTTTTCCTATAACCAGTATGTGTTGGAGGTGATGAAGCAGGAGTGGAAAGACCCTGATTAAAATTTCCCTGCCCAGACTTACCTTGAATGGACTTGATCCTCCCAGACAACAGTCAGGTGTATTCAGTTGTGGCCAGTTTAGTTGGGAGATCGTCAGTGGCTGAAGAAAGTATTTTAAAGGATTCTTTAGTTAACAAGTTGGACTCCTTTCTAAAGAAATTCACCTGTGGCTCTCATGTGGCCTTAAACATTGTGCTCTGTAAGACCCGAAAATGCCTGCCTTTTAACTTCTGCATTCAAGGCTTTGTTTCAGTGTATCCAAGATGGGACTGTGTTCAGTCACAGGAATCTATGGAGCATCAAATAGTTTTGATCAAATATTTCTTTTGATGTGGTCTATGCCTTGTTTAAGCCAGTGGTGCTTCGATTTCATGAAAACAGAACTTATACCTGTCAATCAGAACATTGACTCAGTGTAGCGATCCTCCAACCTTAGAATGCCGTTTTGAGGGGTCCTGGCTGTTTGGAGCAGAATTGGAGGATAAATTCCATAAGTTCAACTAAAGAAAGTATTCTTCTTCCTTTTGCGAACACCGCAAAGTCTCCTAGATCTTCAGAATAGAAGTCTTTCTATCAACCTTCTCAACAATCATTTGATCGGCCATCAAGATTTCAGGGCAGAACGTGTTAATCTTTGGTTTGTGCCTTTCGGAGACAGAAGCAGGATTTAGGAACTCAAGCTCTCTGGTTCTCTGACACCCTCAAAGAATCAAAGAAAACTTGTCGCGCCCTTGAGAAAGCCTGGCGCAAGGACCGCACCGCTGACAACATGACCGCCCTCAAGAACGCTACCCGCGAACACCACCACCTGATCCGTGCTGCCAAAAGGAACTTTTTCACCGACAGACTGGACAAAAACAGACACAACAGCAGAGAACTCTTCAGCATCGTCAAGGAGTTCTCCAACCCCAGCGCCAACGCCGTCACGCCCTCACAGGATCTGTGCGAATCCCTCGCCACTTTCTTCCATCGCAAGATTAGCGACCTCCACGACAGCTTCGGACACCAGACCCAACCATACACCACCGAACCGGCATCCACGGCCATCACCCTCAACAACTGGTCCCACATCAACACGGAAGAAACCAAATCCATCATGAACTCTATCCACTCCGGCGCCCCTTCGGACCCCTGCCCGCACTTCATCTTTAACAAAGCCGACGACATCATCGCCCGCACCTCCAGACCGTCATCAACTCTTCTTTTTCTTCTGCTACCTTCCCCGAATGCTGGAAACACGCCGAAGTCAACGCCCTACTAAAGAAACCTACGGCTGACCCGAGCGACCTAAAAAACTTCCACCCCATCTCTCTTCTGCCTTTCCCAGCCAAAGTAATAGAGAAGACTGTCAACAAACAGCTGACCACCTTCCTGGAAGACAACAACCTGCTCGCCCCTCACAAACCGGATTCCGAACCAACGACATCAGAACCCTGATGGACAACGGTGAAACAGTCGCCCTCATTCTGCTCGACCTCTCGGCTGCCTTTGACACCGTCTGTCACCGCACCCTAATCACCCGCCTCCGCTCCACCGGGATCCAAGGCCAGGCCCTGGACTGGATCGCCTCCTTCCTCTCAAACCGTTCCCAAAGAGTTTACCTCCCTCCGTTTCGCTCAGAACCCACCGAGATCATCTGCGGCGTACCCCAAGGCTCATCACTCAGCCCGACACTCTTCAATGTCTACATGAGCCCCCTCGCCAACATCGTACGCAAGCACGACATCATCATCACCTCCTACGCCGACGACACCCAACTTATACTCTCCCTCACCAGCGCCAAGACCAACCTATAAGAGGGTATGAAGAACGTCGCAGATTGGATGAGGCTCAGCCGCCTAAAGCTGAACTCTGAAAAAACGGAAGTCCTCATCCTCGGCAACACCCCGTCCGCCTGGGACGACTCCTGGTGGCCCACGACCCTCGGCACCGCACCGACCCCCACAGTCCACGCCCGCAACCTCGGCTTCATCTTGGACCCTCTTCTCACCATGACCAAGCAAGTCAACGCCGTGTCCTCCGCCTGCTTCCTCACCCTCCGCATGCTCCGCAAGATCTTCCGCTGGATCCCCGCCGACACCAGAAAAACCGTGACCCACGCCCTCGTCACGAGCCGCCTGGACTACGGCAACACCCTCTACGCCGGGACCACAGCCAAACTCCAAAATCGCCTGCAACGCATTCAAAACGCCTCGGCCCGCCTCATCCTCGACATACCCCGCAGCAGCCACATCTCCGCACACCTGAGACACCTGCATTGGCTCCCTGTCAGCAAAAGGATCACCTTCCGACTTCTCACCCACGCACACAAAGCCCTCTACGACAAGGGACCGGAATACCTCAACAGACGCCTCAGCTTCTACGTCCCCACCCGCCTCCTCCGCTCCTCTGGCCTCGCACTCGCTGCTGTCCCTCGCATCCGCCGCTCCACGGCGGGTGGGAGATCTTTCTCCTTCCTGGCGGCCAAGACCTGGAACTCCCTCCCCACCAGCCTCAGGACCACCCAGGACCACTCTGCTTTCCGGAGACTCCTAAAGACCTGGCTGTTCTAACAGCGATAACCCCCCCCCCTTTTTCCCCTAGCGCCTTGAGACCCGCACGGGTGAGTAGCGCGCTTTATAAATGTTAATGATTTGAAGCTTCAGAATTCCTGACTATGCCGGATCCAACCCACCATTACTGGTTGGAGGAAGTTTTTCTCTACGTGGGAAATGATTACATCTGACAGATGTGTTCTCAATATAATAGATTGGGTTATCACATATTTTTGATCTCTCATGTTCTGTTAAGGACTATTCAGACACCAATTCCCGGGTGTCCAGACAAGAAACAAGCCTCAAGAGGTGATCACCTCACTTCTGAAGCAGAGAGCAATCTGTGCTTTTTTGATAGAGAGGTCTGGGTGAGTACTTAAGCGGTTTCCGATTGGTGATACATCTGAAGAATCTCAACCAACTCATTCCAGGCATCAATTTCAAAATGGAAACTTTACAGAGAATCTGCTCTTTGAGATGGGAACAAAGTTTCCAATGTGCATACTTTTATTCTACAAGGGTCTACACTCATCTGAACTTGTTGTTCTCCTGTCCGTTCAAGTCAAACTGAATTTGATTTGGTGATTAGACTCTGACAATGTTCAGAAAGGCTTACAAGGACATGCTCAATAGCTGATAGATCTCCCTATAGGTGCCAGGAGAGTCAGGAGGGGAGCAAATATTCTAGACCAGTTATATCAGCAGAAGTGGTCTATCTTGGTGCCGAAGAAGTATTCAAGCTGGAGTAAGTTAACAGCACTCTTCAGAGATCTTGTGAGATTCAAGGCTCGCATCCCTCAGAAAAATGTTAGTAAGAATGGACAACATGGTCTGTATAGCATGCATCAATCACCAGGGGAGCTGTAACTCTTTGAATCAAGTAGTGATAGACATGGGTCTTTGGGCTTGGGTCAGTGTGCTGAGTCTGTCAGCGGTCCACATCAGGGAGAAGGACAAAATCTACACAGACCATCTGATCAGGTCCTTTCCTTCTTCAGTGAACCTCACCATATCCCATAGGATCTTCAGATGAATTTGGAGGAGGTTCATCGTTCAGTTTCTAGATCTCTTTGCATCCAAGGACCTTGCAGTCCATACTACTTTTTGAGGTCTGAAGAGGGAAGCCTGAGGTTTGGACACTCCACTACCGGCCCAAAGACTTCTGTATGCTTTCCTGCCTTTTTATCTGATATTGAGAACTTTGGCAAAGATCCAGCAGGAGAAGCAAATCTAGTCCTGATAGTTCCATATTCACAGAGGCGGTCGTAGTTTCCAACTTAATGACTCTGGTAATTTTCCCTTCATAGGTACTTCCTCTAGATTCTCCTCCTCGGGTTATCATTCCTTCCTCCTTGAAGTCTGGTTCTGTCGGTTTGGGGGGGGGGGTACAACCTTACTAAGTAAGGCTCTTCCTCTTTAGTTTGGTACAGACAGTCCAGAAATTGCAAAGATCTTCTATTTTAAAATCCTGTTCTAAGCATTGGGAGACCTTTGAAAAGTTGTAATCTTTCTAGGCTCAATCCTTTCCCTCTTCCAGTGTTAAAATGATTGGTGAATGGTTTACATTTAACTCCACAGTGAAGTCACATTAGTTCACTATTAGGGCCTTTTTGGAATTCTCCTAACCTCAGAGGGTGATCCATATATTGATCAGCAGAGGTTTCAGAAGTGTTTCTATGTCAACACTTTGCTTGATCTTCATGCAGTCCTCAAATCACTTCACTTTCTTCCATTTGGTAGACTTGAAATCTTTTTACAGAGTGGTCTTTCTGGTTGCTATTTCCTCTCCTTGTAGGATTGGGAAACTGTTGGGTCCTTTGTCGTCCCTGCTTTGTAAGGTTTTACAAGGGTGGGTTGGTTCTGAGACACTGTTTTTCTTTTCCACCGAAGGTAAATTCTGCCTTTCACAGCTCACAAGAGATAATCCTTCCTTCATTTTTCCCCTCTCGTTCTACTCCAGAGGATATTTCTTTGCACTCTTGGGATGTTAAGAAAGCCCTTTCAGTTTATCTCCATAAGTCCTAACCTTTCTGGAAGTCAGACCACCTGTTTGTGACTTTCAGGAAATTTGGATGAGGAAGCAAAGATACAAAAACAACTCTGAGCATATGGCTGAAGGCCACTATTTTACAGCCGTATCCAGGGTCTTTTGAGGGCGTATCTGTTAAGGGAAGATGCGTTATAAGCATGGCTTCCTCCTGGGCTGTGTTCCAGGGGTTTCCCATTTAAGAGATTTGTAGGGCCACCACTTGATCCTTGGATTCTACTTTAGTCAGACATTACAGACTTGTGCTTGACTGTGGTTTGAATTTTGGTGCTGGTGCGCTCCAGTCAGTTCTGGAATAATGTACTTCTAATTTTCCACATGAGTATACCCAACATATCCTGGCATATGCATGCAGTTGTAAGTGTTGTATTTTGTATCAAATCCATATGATTTGGTATACCTCAAGGTGCAATGACTGGGATGAGGGACATAGAGGTAATGCCCGGATTACTTACAAGTAATCTTAATTATTGTTGGTCCTACTCGTCCTCATCAGTCATTATAAACCCACCCACCATCCCTCGTTGTATCTCGATTCTGTGTAAGGCTACCAGTATATAACACCCATTAGAGTGTTGGGCCGTACCAATATTTTGGCTGTCTAGAGGTGGAGTCTCAACTCAAGGTGTAATGTCGAGTGGGACTAAGAGTAATGAAGATTACTGGTAAGTAAACCGGGTATTTCCAATCATCCATCAGTGTAACATCATTAGATTTCTCATCATCCACCTGCACAGTAAATGACCTCACTAATTTCTGGCCAAAATTATCTTTAGTTAATGGAGGCTGCAGCGTTTGATAGAAGGCAAGCCTGTCTGTGCACTTCCACACTGCGCCCAATGCCAGGACTCCTGGTTCTACGAGTCTGCACATAAAATGGCGAACTGGATTTTCCGTTACCCGCATGCACAGGAAGTGACACTACACTCTTCCTGCTGTAACTGTTCTTAATTAAAAAATGTTTTTTTTAAAAGACAAACAAGGTCTCATTTCCCGTCATCCATCTGCACAAATAGTGCCATCTCTGTTTTTTGGATACAATTGTCTCAGCTTAATGGAAGGCAAAGCCCGCCTGCACTGTGCCCAATGTCAGGAACCCTGGTCTTCCAAATCCTTCTTTGCGCTTCCGCAGCAACCCTGTCTCACTGTAGCTACTCCACAATGACCCTTCAGGCCCTGAACCCTGGCCACATTCCTAACTCAGCTGCTAGGCCTCACCTTTCAACACTTAAGGTGCGTTGTTCTGCTGTGCCTTCGATTTCACTTGCGCTGTACTGCACCTGTTTCACTCCATCCCCACAACACCCCTCCTTCACACTCCTCAACGGTTGTTGCTCTTCCACTAAACATGCCACTAAAATTTTAGTTCTGCTACGTGACCGGTCACTGGACCTGCTCTTCCTGGCTGACTCCTTTGTGGAGCACAATCATAGCCATGTCAATCCCAAATGGAGACAAGATTGCAAGATAGGACAGACAGGCCCAGAGTCTAAATTGGAATCACTTTTGTCTTCAGAGAATCCATCCAAATCACCACCACCTCAGAAAGCACCATCAGCAGCATGGAATACTTCATGGCATCCTCCAGACCATGTGCAAACTTCAGCAGCACCCTTGTGGACTTTGTCGAAGTATTTGTGCCCTATCCCCAAATCAGCATCACAAAATACCATCACCCTGTGATTGGAAGGTCCCTAAAACCCACCAGACACCTACTGGGCCCCAGATTGCCCAGCTTCAGCTACATCACAGTAGACAAGCCAACACAGATCACCTGGTCCGACCACACACTTACCAATTTCAAAATACCTTTCCCAAACTACCACAGAAACACCATCCCCAAATTCTCACAATAGTACTGATACAAGATCTCAAAAGCTTTCTGGTCTGCTAAACTCGTGCACCACTGGCATGACACAACAACCTCCTTGAGTCGGTCTCCAACTTCAGCACCTGGATCACTGCCTGCAGAGATACCCTGGCTCCTCTCAAAACAACAAGTGCTAAACCTAACCACCTGGTCCACAATCGCCATTCATGAAACTGCTCCGGGCATTCAGTCCACATGCTTTGGCGCGCACTCTGACCTCAGACTGGACCCCATCCTTGCAGCCCTCTACCCAATCCTGAATGACTCATCACAGAAACCTACCCAAATGCCTGGAAAAACGCCATAGTTCTCTTCAGGGGTGTGGAATTTAATAAAATATATACTTGCCCATGGGACAGGTTGCTTCTTAAATCTACTTGTCCTGTAAAAAAAAAAAAAAAAATATCTACTTGTCCCTCTGGTGCCATGTAGTGTGGCGACAAATTATGACAGCAATCTCAAAATGAAAAAGCTCAGATAATAGCAACTGTGATTATGCCAGGGTTACTACTATAGTAGAGCTTGAATACTTGCAATTTCCTTATTTTGCCATCTTTCTGTAGATATACATACTGGGGCTGGAGGAAGCAGTAAGCAATAGTTCCAGTGCTGGAATGCCTTTGAGTCTGCAAACCTACGAACCTGCGTGTTTTTAAGGATTTTAACCAGCTATTCTTTAATCTTTTCCCATAATGAGAGAGGTTGGAAATTTACCCCTGACAATGCCAGAAGTATAAGTTCTTCCAGGATTGGGGGCAAAAAAATTGGTTGAAGGAAAAGTGAACTTGTAAACGCTCAATAGATTTTCACATGAGCAATTCTACACATGCATATTTGCTCGTGCTATAATACAGTTCACAAGTATTTTCTAGGAACATGTTTTCCTGGTCTACATCTGTAAGTTCTTGTGAATTCATGAAAGCCACGAATTCAAAGACATATGCTATGGGTGCACTTCTGTGACTTTCTTTAAGAATCTGGTCCCTAATTCGATCTGGCGTTAACAGAGACATTTTGTTTTTATTAAACTTCTGTTTCTCTCTCTGTTGGCTGACTACTGTGTGAGATAACACTCTGCTCTTCCACAAGGAGCATATTGGCACACAAAGTAGTTTTGTCCTGTGCCAGGAACCACTGAGGCAATCAGTGGGGTAACAGAACTAGCAGGGGCTCCCCTGCAGAGAATGTGCGAACCCATACCCTCCCCATCCAGACTCACTCCGGGCATGTGCTTGCGCCCTGTGGCAATGTGTGCTTTTTGAGACCAAAAATCTTTTTTTATCTTTTCTAGTGTTTGTTACAATGTTGAGAACCTTGCAGCTTCCACAGCAATAAAGTGTTATATAAGCCATGTCAAAACAAGACGCACATTGACAAAACCAAAAGACTCACAAAAAATGTTGGATCGGATGGCTTTGCCAGTGCTTGCTTGTTTTCATGCTTCACATGATCTTTTTGCAAATGGCTACACTGATTTTTCCATTAGGAATATTTTTGGAAATATTAGCATGCATCAACACGTTTTACTAAATGATGCTTCAAAGAAATAGCATGTAAAATTTCAAAGTAGTGAAAAGTTTTTTTTTTTTTCCTACTCACATTTTTTTCTGAACATTTTATTTTGATAGCAAAGAATCATCACTCTTGCTTACAAGCTTCTGCTAACATTTGCATGTAATCAGAGTGCATTTTGGGAGCATTATACTTAGCCTCCTATTGTTAAACTTTTTTTTTTTATTTTTTTTTTTTATGTGTGTGTGTGTGTGTGTGTGTGTGTATATCTATCTATCTACTGGAACCACTGTCAGTAGTGCAGCATGTACTTAAAATGTATATTTACAGCGCTCACCCTAATAATTTTTCATTAATGAACCATAAGTTCAAACAGCATTAACATATGGACAAATTACCTCAATGGCAGACAGTTCCTTTCTCTGTAAACTGGCAGCCAAAAGGTTTGAGCTGCAGGTGGTTGGGCCTACTTGTCCTAAGGACAAAATAAACATGAAATCTTGTTTCCCTTGACCCCAAACAATATGTCCTGGGCGTCGGGCAATAGGAATTCCACATCCCTGTCTCTTCCACGCCCACAGCCCCAAAAAACCATCAGCAGACCCAAAGATGCTAGCCAACTACTAGCCTATCTCCCTATTACCCTACCTGCTAGAAGTGATGGGGAAAAATGATAAATGTTTAGCAACCCACTTTACTGACAACTAGCTACTTGACACTACTCAATCTGGATTCAGGCCCAACCACAATACTGATACCGCCTGAAATCCAGTTGATCATGGGGACTGCATTAGGAGGAGACACTGCAGTCCTCCTACTGGATCTTTTCACAGCGTTCAACAGTCTCCCATCCCCATCCTTATCCAGCGCCTACAAGGAGCAGTCAGCCAAAGTCCTGCAGGTTGTTGGATTTGCTCCTTCCAGTCAGGCTGTAACCAAGTAGTTGGTCAGCCTGGTCCCCTTTAACTCAGACACTGTCAAACTGTGGAGTTCCATAAATACATATCATCACTCAACCCCACTCCATTGAATGACTCCATGCCCCCCAATACGGCATCATCCAGCTTCATATCCTACGCTATGCTGATGGCATCCAGCTCCTACTCTCTCTGACAAAACGCCAAACACCTGGACAGTTTCTCTGCCTGCATGACCAAAGTCACCAGATGGATGAAAGCCAACAGCATCATGCTCAACACAGGCAAGTCAGCAAATACACCTAGCTCTGGGACTCTGCCTTGGGCCCAAAAGCCTTCTGGCAACCCACGCAAATAACCTCTGAATAGTAGTTGACAACCAACTCAGTGACTGGCCAAGTGAACTCGGTCACTATCTCCTGCTTCCACACCCTGTAAAGGTTTTCAGAAGGCTCCCCACCAACACTCGCAGAACTGTCACTCAAACTCTCATCACCAGCAAGCTGGACTACAGGAACCTACTATTTGCTAGAATCAACACTCAGCTGACCATACAAGAGTCCGCGCCAGGCTCTCTCAACCTTCGGCCCTGCAGTTCCATAACCCAGCTCCTCCAAGAGGTCCACTGTCTCCCAGTCTGCAAACAAGCACTCTTAAAAAAAAAAAACACACACCAAACACACAGACACACGCACACCAAACACACAGACACAGACACACGCACACCAAACACACAGACACACGCACACCAAACACACAGACCCACGCACACCAAACACACAGACCCACGCACACCAAACACACAGACCCACGCACACCAAACACACAGACCCACGCACACCAAACACACAGACCCACGCACACCAAACACACAGACCCACGCACACCAAACACACAGACCCACGCACACCAAACACACAGACCCACGCACACCAAACACACAGACCCACGCACACCAAACACGCACACCAAACACGCACACCAAACACGCACACCAAACACGCACACCAAACACGCACACCAAACACGCACACCAAACACGCACACCAAACACGCACACCAAACACGCACACCAAACACGCACACCAAACACGCACACCAAACACGCACACCAAACACGCACACCAAACACGCACACCAAACACGCACACCAAACACGCACACCAAACACGCACACCAAACACGCACGCACACCAAACACGCACGCACACCAAACACACGCACGCACACCAAACACACGCACGCACACCAAACACACGCACGCACACCAAACACACGCACGCACACCAAACACACGCACGCACACCAAACACACGCAGGCACACCAAACACACGCAGGCACACCAAACACACGCAGGCACACCAAACACACGCAGGCACACCAAACACACGCAGGCACACCAAACACACGCAGGCACACCAAACACACGCAGGCACACCAAACACACGCAGGCACACCAAACACACGCAGGCACACCAAACACACGCAGGCACACCAAACACACGCAGGCACACCAAACACACGCAGGCACACCAAACACACGCGCACACACCAACCAAACGCGCACCACACCAACCAAACGCGCACCACACCAACCAAACGCGCACCACACCAACCAAACGCGCACCACACCAACCAAACGCGCACCACACCAACCAAACGCGCGCACCACACCAACCAAACGCGCGCACCACACGCGCACCACACCAACCAAACGCGCACCACACCAACCAAACGCGCACCACACCAACCAAACGCGCGCACCACACCAACCAAACGCGCGCACCACACCAACCAAACGCGCGCACCACACCAACCAAACGCGCGCACCACACCAACCAAACGCGCGCACCACACCAACCAAACGCGCGCACCACACCAACCAAACGCGCGCACCACACCAACCAAACGCGCGCACCACACCAACCAAACGCGCGCACCACACCAACCAAACGCGCGCACCACACCAACCAAACGCGCGCACCACACCAACCAAACGCGCGCACCACACCAACCAAACGCGCGCACCACACCAACCAAACGCGCACACCACACCAACCAAACGCGCACACCACACCAACCAAACGCGCACACCACACCAACCAAACGCGCACACCACACCAACCAAACGCGCACACCACACCAACCAAACGCGCACACCACACCAACCAAACGCGCACACCACACCAACCAAACGCGCACACCACACCAACCAAACGCGCACACCACACCAACCAAACGCGCACACCACACCAACCAAACGCGCACACCACACCAACCACACACACCACACACTCCAAACACGCACACACCACGCACACACCACACACACACCACACACACACCACACACACACCACACACACACCACACACACACCACACACACACCAAAATTCCTCAAACTTATCTGCTCAGCCAGACTCTTACTTGCATCCCCAACATATACAAACCCAGAACCGTTGGTTGTGCCTTCTCTTACCTCACTTATGAAGCCTGGAATATGCTGCCCCTGCAGAGCAAAGCCTCCTCTTTAATTCTTGAATTTCGCAGGAAACGGAAGACCTGGTTCTTAAGCTAACCATGACCCTTGCTCTGCCCATTAGCTCCTGCTTTAGTGCCGTGATGCCCTCTGGGTTGAGTTGTGCACTTACATATCATCGAAAGAGAACCCCATACTTTGTGTCTAGAAATAGCTATCACAATCTAACAAGGACAAGTGTCCCTTAATCTACATGGAAGGATCTTCCACATTTCCTAGGTTACCCAAATATAAGAAAACCCTTTTGAAAGCAAAACAAACTGTCTAATAATGGGGTGTGGCAAGGTGGTTCACGTTGTGCATTGTTTAGACAGTAAACACTCACCTAGAGCCTATAAAATGTAAAGGATACGGTAAAGGGATTGCTCTACCATATTTTATAGTTTAACAGCAGCTGCTGTCACTGGTCTTCTCTCGGTGCCCTCCGTCTCCGTCCATCTGTGTTAATTGTATTTGCTTAAGTGTATTTCACCCATAAGTATAGCCTGGCATGGAAAAGAAAGGTATTTCTGAAGGTTTGAAACGTAACTACAAAAAATTGCAATGCTTTAAGTTTCTTGCTGATTCCTGTGAGAGATCCAATAGAACCGATAGAGAGAGGAAGCTTATTTCAAATATTGGGAGCCATGTTGGAAAATGCGCACCCTCCTGCTCTAGCACACTGGATGTGAGGCAGGCATGTAGGTATGAGTAAAACTTATAGATGGAAAGCTTATGGACAGGCAACCAAAAAAGATTATGTAAGTGGTGGTGAGGGTACAAGGTGGCAGATTGAGAACCAGCCTCGCGGCTGTGCTCTGGACCACTTGAAGTCTCTTGATAATGTGAGCTGAAACACCAATATAGAGGGCATTGTTGTAGACCACTGTATTGGTAATGAGTGCTTGGATCTGTTTTCTTTGCATTGAGGGGAAGCTATTTAAAGAAGGGGGGAGAATTCTTAATATTTTGATTTTTAAAACAGCAGGCAGATACAACAGTGGCTTCAAATCTGATAATCCAACACTGATGTCCAGGTTTCTGGGCAATTTTCAAGGGCTGAAGGGAAGAGCCAAGATTGGGAGTGCCACCAAGCGGTGATCCAGGGAGAGGTGTATCTACCAAATAGGCAAGCTTGGTTTTCTCACCCTTTAGCTTTAGGGAATTACAAGTCATCCTAAAAGTAAGTGAAATTGCTCAGGGTAGTTGCAGTGTCCTCAGAGAGGATAATCTGTGCGTCATCAGCATAAGAGATCTGATTAGATCTTTCCTGCAAGTTTTTAGTTCCTCCTACGTGGTCGTCCTGTTATATGGGCAGGACGTCCATCTTTGAGGGGTCAGATAGCCGACTCTAAGGCCCACCGCCTGTTTCCCTTTCCTGATATCTGTGCTTTCTGGAAAGCAAGGCTTGCTCTGCCACCGAAGATCCATTACTGGTCCGGAGATTCAAAGGAAGATTGAACGTGGTAGAGTACTTTCACTTTAGATGGAAATAGTGGCATATATTAAAACCCATGGCCCACAACGTTTGTTTGATGTGTCAATACTTTTTATTGTTTTGAACCAATGTCTTAAATCAGGAAATAGTAAGTTGTTATGGGATTTGTCTTTCTCCTCCCCTTATGTTCTAATCATGTGAAGAGTTCTGTTGCTATCCCATAAGCTGAGAAAGAGTAGGTATTGATAGTGAAGCTGAAGCTTCTGGGGTGGCCTAGATCCCTTGAATTATGAAGCACAATATCAAGTCTTCTTTGGGGGCAATTGTCAGTTACCAGGTGGAAAGGAGCTGTTACGATCTGTACTCTCAATCCCTTCAGGAAAGCCCACAAACTGCTGGTTATTCCTGCTAAACTGACCTTCTGTATCCTCTGCTCATTGGCTTCTCTAAGGGTGGGAACTAGTTGTGCAACTGCAGATTTGAACTCCTTCACTGTATCTTCTAGTGCTGATATCTGTCTCAGCTTCTGTGACCTTCTCTGCTGCGTTACATAGGCCTTGCATCAATTGCAGGCCACATCAAGGCTTACCTTGCTTGGTTTCCAAGTTGCCTTGGAATCCTGAATAGCTTGAAGGATAAAAGATGCTATATCTTTGTGTTGTTGCGCGGTTCTTCCTCCAGCACCACCTCCAATTATGCTTTGCCAGGAAGTGGTTTAATATAAATGTATCTATTTTCTTTTGTTTGACGCATGATCATTTGTCTCTAGTAGTAGACACCTGATCTCACAAGCACAGCAGTGTATGCCGGTGACCACTGCTCTCTCTGATAACATTCAGCACATCTGCGGAGTGCTTGTAGTGACTACCATGGAGACAATGTTGTGGTATCTGTTGCAGCACTGCTCTCCACAGAAAGTTGACATTTAGCAGCACCTCTTACTGTCATAATATGCTGCTAGCGACTAGTTCAACAGCAGGGCCAACCATTCGCTACTGCTGGACAGGGCAATTGGAGGATCCACAGATACATCTTTATCGTACCAGTCCACAGCTCTGTGTCTCCTCAATGACTTACGCCAGTTGCCTGAGGGCACTGGCTCTTATTTAGATCATGAACAATTCCAAATTTAGTTTGTCAGTTGCATCTCCCTGTTTCAACAAGTACTGTGGCAAAGGGCCCATCTTGGCCGCTCTGGATTGGTCATAACCAGCAAGTGTGGCCATGTTCTGCTGCTCAGTGCAGGAGTAGGCTCCCGATCAATCTGAAGCAAGGGAAAGGGGGCCGCAGGCTTCCCTTTGGCTTTCATGTGGTCTTGAGAGGGCATGCCTCTCGAACCACCAGGTGTGCCGGGCTCACAGTTCATTACTCCTTGCCCTCCGTTTCATGGCGAGCAGTGGTGCTAGCACCATAGGCATACCTGCCTCCCATACAGCACCTCATTATCTCCATGCAGTGCAGCGTACATGTGCCAAGCTGCTCTCCCGGGTATCCGCAGCCGCCATTTTGACTGCACTGCAGTTAGTTTGCAGAAGACCGTGCCCTCATATGGATTTAAAGTGCTCCCAAGGGTCATTGAAGCAGGAAATTCTGGGATCGCTGCAGCCACTACCGGAGTGTTACAGAGATGCATCTGCTATGTTGGCCTTCTAGCCAGGTTATTACATTTGTAACGCTACTAACTGTTCCTGTCTGCCATCTGGACTGCCAATTTGATGGTAGGCCCCATTAGGAATATCTCAGAGAAACATATAGTCTAGTTCCCAGAACAATACTAATTAAAAGTGTCTGGTCTGTCTTGTGTGCTTGCCCTCATGCATGCACCGACGTATCCCTCGGCATGTACCAACTTGGCATTGGAATCTTACTAATCATCCTTCATCCCTGTCACCCACTTACCACTTTGCTACTTAATGCACCCCCAAGCCTCCCCACAACAACATTTTTGCTCGTACAAGGGCCCCTAGCCCCCCCTCTCCCCCCCCCAAAAAAATGTTATGGAAGAATCGCAATTTGTTATATGGCCAAATCTACCTTCATTGTTTGTTTAATTGCACTTTAGTCTCTCAGCTTAACAAGGACTGTGAAGCGACATAGTGATTTGATTAGGAAGCGAACAAGAAGATGCCAGAAAGTGTGATGTAAGCAAATACTAAGACACAGGCCTTAGATGTTTTGCTTACTTTTATCACATCTGTTAGAAATGGGGTTTCTGGTTGGCTAGGGTATGCACCTCAGCCAGGCAGAACTTACCCACTCTAGTCAGGGCAAGGGAGTTACACGTCCAAGATAACCCCTGCTCACCCCCTTGGTAGCTTGGCACGAGCAGTCAGGCTTAACCCGGAGGCAATGCGTAAAGCGTTTGCACAACACACACATACATGTGACGCAATATCCCCACCACAAAGGAAACACAACACCAGATTATATGAAAATACACTGTATTGTACACCACGTAATTATTAGACCAACATCACATAACAGTACTATCCTGCTACCTTAGCAGTTGTCAGAACGTTACACATTAGTTACTCTGCAAACTAGCAGTAGTCACACATAACACACAGGTTACTCAGTATTCTGCAACATAAGCAGTAGTCAGGAAACACGTTATCACACTAGCACACTTGTCATAAGAATATCATAAAACGCCCATAGTAGGAACATTAGAAAACCTATGGCAAGTTAAGCAAACATATTAGCAAGTCATGCCCATAAAAGGAACATGTGCACACATATGTAAACACATCATAGGACAGGCAGGCAATATAACATAATTACAAAGTCTGTAAAAAGAACTTTAAATCAACGTTACATTAGTCCGTTTTAAAGTACCTGAAAAATGATGAAAAGGCACCTCCAGTGCCTAAAACGAATACTGGGGCGGCACTTCCAGTGCCTAAACAACCAATGGGGCCCCCGGCGCTCCTCTGCGCAAAACGGGGGCCTCCTGTGCATATTTGGGCCAAAGAGGGGCGGCACGCACCCTCTCAGCGTTCCTGACGGCCCCCTCCTGGGACCCGTAATCACTGGGGGCCCCCCGGGCCTCCACCGGCCCTCCTGTGGGGGGCCAAGGTCAGGGAAATCCTGAGGATCTGGAGGGGGGCGCCACGCACCCCCTCCACTCTGCGAACAGGCCCCTCTGGGGGCCCGCAAACTCCTGGGGTCTCCCGGGGCCTCCGCTGGCCCTTTCAGAGGGGAGACCCCTTCACAATTGCCCTGGGCCCACGAGGGGGCCCACCAGAAAGCCGGCGGCACGGGCGAGCCTCCGATGAGGCTGCTGCCCCGCCCGCACGCGCCGAGAGAGCCCTCCGGGGCTGGAGCAGGTGAGGGAGAGGCGTCCTCCTCTCCCTCCTGCTCGCACACAACGCCGGCACCCGGTCGGGCCGGCCGGTGCCCCGGGGGCGCTCCTCGGAGCGATCCCTACCCCGGGGGCACCGCTAGGAGCAGGCTTGCTCCTTGTCACGTCCCAGGTGGATTTCTTGTGCCCCGGGGGCACGGAACGGAGCGCGATCCTCGCGCTTTACAGAATTAAGTTCCCCGGGCTGCGGCGGTGATTTTCTTTCACGAAGCGCTTTTCACAGCGCTTCCGAAAATTATGCAGCCTGGGCTGCGGCGGTGATTTCCTCTCAGCAGAAACGCGCTCCAGGAAGCGCAAGGGCACAATTTAAAAGCCCGGGCTGCGGCGGTGATTTCTTTTAGGAAAAGAAAAGCGCTTTCCAAGCGCTATAGTGCATCAGCAGCCCAGCACTTAAAAGAATGCCTGTTTCTCCTCCAGCATCCTGTCAAAGATGTAGAAGATCGTTGCAGGGGTCAGGGGCCACAGCACCCTGCCCCTGGGAACAACTTAACAAGAGGGAGCACAGGGCTGGTGGGCTCAGCTACAGGCCAGCACAAAGGGTGCAGATGGTGGCAGTTCCTCCTAGTGACCAGGCAGGTCACAGGTCAGCACAGCAGCAGCAGTCCATGGCGGTTTCCTGGTGAGTCCATTCATCAGCGTTCTGTGTCCAGTTCCAAGTTCCAAGAATGTTCAAATTGTGGGGAAAATTCCCCTGTACTTATAGTCCATTTTTACAGTGTTTTACAATGCCAGGGAGAGGAGGTTCCAGCCAGTTACAACTGGTTCTGGGAGTGTCCCCTCTCTCCTTTCAGCACCGGCTCCAATCATCAGTGGGGGGTTAACGACCCTATTGTGTGAGGCCAGGGCACAGCCTTTACAAATGTAGGTGTGCCCCGCCTCTCCCTTCTCTCAGCCCAGGAAGACTATTCAGTATGCAGATGCACCTCGGTGACACCTCCACCCTTCCTGTGTACAGGCTGTCTGAAAAGTATGCACAAAGCCCCAACTGTCACTCTGCCCAGACGTGGATTGGAGTCAAGCTGCAAAACACCAGAATCATAAGCACAGATAAATGCGCACTTTCTAGAAGTGACATTTCTGTGATAGTAATAAAAAATACACCCACACCAGTAAGCAGTATTTATTATCACAATCACACCCATACCAAACACGCCTACGCTACCCCTCATAAATCAGACAATACCCTTTACACATAAGGCAGGGCATTTCTAATGCAATCCTATGAGAAGGCAGCACTCACAGCAGTGAGACACCAAGTTAGGCTGTTTGTCACTACCAGGACAGGCCATGCAATATGGCACATGTCCTGCCTTTCTACATACATGGCACCCTGCCCATAGGGCTAGCTAGGGCGTACTTTAGGGGTGACTTACATGTAGTAAAAGGGGAGTTCTGGGCCTGGCAAGTAAATTTAGATGCCAGGTCCCTGTGGCAGAAAACTGCGCACACAGGCCCTGCGCTAGCAGGCCTGAGACAGGTTTGAAAGTCTACTTCAGTGGGTGGCGCAAGCAGCGCTGCAGGCCCACTAGTAGTGTTTAATTTACAGGCCCTGGGTATAGAGATACCACTGTACAAGGGACTTATAGGTAAATTAAATATGCCAATTAGGTATAAGCCAAACATACCAACTTTAGATGGGAGAGCACCTGCACTTTAGCACTGGTCAGCAGTGAAAAAGTGCTCAGAGTCCTAGAGCCAACAGCGAGAGGTCAGAAAAACCAGGAGGAAGGAGGCAAAAAGACTAGGGATGACCATGCGTATGGCCAAAAGTCCAACACAACCCCCTACCAGCCAAAATCCAGGGGAGAACAATCAATACCTTGATGTACTTTCCTGATTGGGGCGATAGAACAAGGACCCAGGCCCACAACAGCAGGGGCATGTTCCAGTTCTACGCCTTCCTGACTCCACTGGGATCTCTCTGTCAATGCGTCCCAGGCAGCCTAGACCAACCCACGGGGATTCTCTAGCTGCCAATGGCCAGAACCAGGCCCCAGGCCATCTAGGAGCCTCTGGTCTCTGAAACCATAATGAGTGGGGGCGGTAGCCCCAGGTGCAAAGCAACCTGTCTCCACTCCCTTTCCGATCAGTTCAGGGGCTCTACCCTGCCACTGATCCACCAACCTAGGGTCCGCACCCATAGGTTCTACAGGGGCTAGAGGCGAGGCTCTCCTCCCTCTACCCCTCCTTCTAGGATCCCGCCCTCCTCTCCTAGGAGGGGTATCACCAGAATCCACACTTGCCAGGGTGCTGGGTACAGCAGCCCTGCACAACTTTCTCGCCAGCCCAGGATCACTACCTGGCGACTGACCACCCAACCCAGGGACGACACCCTTGGGTTGCACCGGGGTCCGGGGCGGGCTTCCCCCTCCCTGAACCCCACTTCCAGAGTCCTGCGTCTCCCCACCTCGGGAGAAGCCACCAGAAGTTTCACACAGGGGGGTGAGCACACTAACCGCCCCCCCAACCAGGTCAGAGTTTACCCCCTGAACCTGTCTATCTAGTCCAGGGACGACACCCTTAGACTGGACCATTGCCCAGCGAACCAGGACTTCCTTGGGAGCACACCTACCCCCTACCAGATCAGAGCTTACCCCCTGAAGCTGGCAATCCAACCCAGAGTCACTACCCTGCGGTTGAACCACTGCCTGGCGCACCAGGACTTCCTTGGGAGCACACGTACTCCCCATCAGGTCAGAGTTTACCCCCTGAACCTGATCATCCAACCCAGAGTCACCACCCTGCGGTTGAATCATTGCCTGGCGCACCAGGACTTCCTGGGGGGCACACCTACCCCCCATCAGGGAAACACTTTCCCCAAGGGCCACACAAGAGTCTGGCTGGCGCAGGTCTCCTGACCTCTGCCCATCGGACAGAGTCTGGATTCCCCCCAGCCCAGAAATGGTCTCACCAAGGTCATTCCTGGGGGGCTCTGCTCTCAGAGCTGACCCCTGACCCTCCAGGTTCTCCACTGGGGCTCGCAGCCCCCTCTCAACCCTATGCCTGGATTTCCGCCTCCTCCGCTGTAGAGCGAGACTACCAGACACCAGGACCGGCGGAACGCTATCACCAGTCACCCGCCTAAGTCCTAATGACAAAAGGGGATCCTTCTGAACAGCTGGCCCTACGGCACAGGTTAGGCTCACCTCCTGGCGTTCACTCATGGAACCTTCAGGGGCCTGGGACGGTATCTTGGGCACCTTGGGCCTCAGCCCAGCCCCAGCCCCATTCCCTCTCCTCGGAGACGGGACATGGGGTCCCTCACCCATCACAGTCCACTGGGACCTACCTGGGACACTCCATTCCTTTCCCACCACACCTTGTTGGGAAACACCTAGACCACTCTCATTAGGAACACCCCCTAATGTCACACCAGACCCTCTGGTACGCAACCAGAAGTCTGCCTCCTTTGCAAGCTCCCTGGGGTCAGAGAGCTCACACACTGACAAGTGTTGGCGTAACTCTGAAAAACAACAACGAAACAGGTGCTCTCTGAGAATCAGATTAAACAGCCCTTCAAAATTGTTTACTGTGCTACCCTTCACCCATCCATCTAGTGCAATGCAGCAAGCCTCCACAAACTCCTCCCAAGACTGGTGGGACAGTTTCTTACCACCCCTAAACCTTTTTCTGTATTCCTCAGGGGAAAAACCATACTTCACAATCAGTGCGTTCTTCACAGCGGAGTACCCCTCCCTGTCACTCTCTTCTAGAGTCAGTAGGGCATCCCTCCCCTCCTCAGGAATAAAACTCCCTAGGCCAGTTCCCCAATCCTTCTCAGGGATCCTGCGCTCTACCAGAGCCTTCTCATATTCCTTTACCCACTGACGTATGTCACCCCCCTCTTGGAACCTAGGTACCAGATCTATGGGTATGTGAGGAACCTCTTTGCTACAGCACTGTACATTGCTGCCACCACTGGACTCCACCTGCAACGCTGGTGAGTCCAGAACCTTCAGACTGCGCTCTAGAGCGAGTCTTTCTCTGGCAAAGGCCCTCTCTGCCTCTGCCATTCTCTCCTGTACTAAGGCCTTCTCTACCTCAGCCCTTCTCTCCTCAACAGCTAGGCGCGCTAACTGCAACTTCAGGTCCCTCTCTTCCCGCCTATCTCTTAGCTCATCAGGCGTCAAGGAATGAGAGGTAGCCCTGCTTCTTACACTGGACCCAGCAAGGGACTCCCTATCACTGGGGCCTTCCCTGTCAACTGGCGTCCCCAACCGGTCATTCTCACCCTCCTGATCAGTCTCTCTACCACTCTCTAGGGATGAGGTCTGGGAGCCCTCCCATTGGGAACCCTCGCTACACTCAGGATCCTCTGGGTACCCCCTACGCACACTCCCTCCCTGGGTAAATGTCACAAACCTTTCAAAGAAATTCAGAGATCTCCTGAGGTCCCCTTCTACAGGCAGCCCTCTCTCTCTACAGAACCCCTCTAATTCCCCCTGCGTGTAAAACGGCAGGTCCTCTAAATCAAAGGTAAGCCCCATCTTGAAAAGGTACAAATAACTCAACTGTGACAACCACAATACCCAAGCGTGAGAACTGAAAACAGGTAAAATGACCAAAGAGAGAAAGTTAAGAGAAGCCAAACATGTGATGGTCTAAACGCAATCCTTATAGTGAAATAATGAGTCACAATGGTATTGTGAAAGCGCAAGTCCTATCCTCACCGCTGACTTCCAATGTTAGAAATGGGGTTTCTGGTTGGCTAGGGTATGCACCTCAGCCAGGCAGAACTTACCCACTCTAGTCAGGGCAAGGGAGTTACACGTCCAAGATAACCCCTGCTCACCCCCTTGGTAGCTTGGCACGAGCAGTCAGGCTTAACCCGGAGGCAATGCGTAAAGCGTTTGCACAACACACACATACATGTGACGCAATATCCCCACCACAAAGGAAACACAACACCAGATTATATGAAAATACACTGTATTGTACACCACGTAATTATTAGACCAACATCACATAACAGTACTATCCTGCTACCTTAGCAGTTGTTAGAACGTTACACATTAGTTACTCTGCAAACTAGCAGTAGTCACACATAACACACAGGTTACTCAGTATTCTGCAACATAAGCAGTAGTCAGGAAACACGTTATCACATTAGCACACTTGTCATAAGAATATCATAAAACGCCCATAGTAGGAACATTAGAAAACCTATGGCAAGTTAAGCAAACATATTAGCAAGTCATGCCCATAAAAGGAACATGTGCACACATATGTAAACACATCATAGGACAGGCAGGCAATATAACATAATTACAAAGTCTGTAAAAAGAACTTTAAATCAACGTTACATTAGTCCGTTTTAAAGTACCTGAAAAATGATGAAAAGGCACCTCCAGTGCCTAAAACGAATACTGGGGCGGCACTTCCAGTGCCTAAACAACCAATGGGGCCCCCGGCGCTCCTCTGCGCAAAACGGGGGCCTCCTGTGCATATTTGGGCCAAAGAGGGGCGGCACGCACCCTCTCAGCGTTCCTGACGGGCCCCTCCTGGGACCCGTAATCACTGGGGGCCCCCCGGGCCTCCACCGGCCCTCCTGTGGGGGGTCAAGGTCAGGGAAATCCTGAGGATCTGGAGGGGGGCGCCACGCACCCCCTCCACTCTGCGAACAGGCCCCTCTGGGGGGCCCGCAAACTCCTGAGTTCTCCCGGGGCCTCCGCTGGCCCTTTCAGAGGGGAGACCCCTTCACAATTGCCCTGGGCCCACGAGGGGGCCCACCAGAAAGCCGGCGGCACGGGCGAGCCTCCGATGAGGCTGCTGCCCCGCCCGCACGCGCCGAGAGAGCCCTCCGGGGCTGGAGCAGGTGAGGGAGAGGCGTCCTCCTCTCCCTCCTGCTCGCACACAACGCCGGCACCCGGTCGGGCCGGCCGGTGCCCCGGGGGCGCTCCTCGGAGCGATCCCTACCCCGGGGCACCGCTAGGAGCAGGCTTGCTCCTTGTCACGTCCCAGGTGGATTTCTTGTGCCCCGGGGGCACGGAACGGAGCGCGATCCTCGCGCTTTACAGAATTAAGTTCCCCGGGCTGCGGCGGTGATTTTCTTTCACGAAGCGCTTTTCACAGCGCTTCCGAAAATTATGCAGCCTGGGCTGCGGCGGTGATTTCCTCTCAGCAGAAACGCGCTCCAGGAAGCGCAAGGGCACAATTTAAAAGCCCGGGCTGCGGCGGTGATTTCTTTTAGGAAAAGAAAAGCGCTTTCCAAGCGCTATAGTGCATCAGCAGCCCAGCACTTAAAAGAATGCCTGTTTCTCCTCCAGCATCCTGTCAAAGATGTAGAAGATCGTTGCAGGGGTCAGGGGCCACAGCACCCTGCCCCTGGGAACAACTTAACAAGAGGGAGCACAGGGCTGGTGGGCTCAGCTACAGGCCAGCACAAAGGGTGCAGATGGTGGCAGTTCCTCCTAGTGACCAGGCAGGTCACAGGTCAGCACAGCAGCAGCAGTCCATGGCGGTTTCCTGGTGAGTCCATTCATCAGCGTTCTGTGTCCAGTTCCAAGTTCCAAGAATGTTCAAATTGTGGGGAAAATTCCCCTGTACTTATAGTCCATTTTTACAGTGTTTTACAATGCCAGGGAGAGGAGGTTCCAGCCAGTTACAACTGGTTCTGGGAGTGTCCCCTCTCTCCTTTCAGCACAGGCTCCAAACATCAGTGGGGGGTTAACGACCCTATTGTGTGAGGCCAGGGCACAGTCTTTACAAATTCAGGTGTGCCCCGCCTCTCCCTTCTCTCAGCCCAGGAAGACTATTCAGTATGCAGATGCACCTCGGTGACACCTCCACCCTTCCTGTGTACAGGCTGTCTGAGAAGTATGCACAAAGCCCAACAGTCACTCTGCCCAGATGTGGATTGGAGTCAAGCTGCAAAACACCAGAATTATAAGCACAGATAAATGCACACTTTCTAGAAGTGACATTTCTGTGATAGTAATAAAAAATACACCCACACCAGTAAGCAGTATTTATTATCACCATCACACCCATACCAAACACGCCTACGCTACCCCTCATAAATCAGACAATACCCTTTACACATAAGGCAGGGCATTTCTAATGCAATCCTATGAGAAGGCAGCACTCACAGCAGTGAGACACCAAGTTAGGCTGTTTGTCACTACCAGGACAGGCCATGCAATATGGCACATGTCCTGCCTTTCTACATACATGGCACCCTGCCCATAGGGCTAGCTAGGGCGTACTTTAGGGGTGACTTACATGTAGTAAAAGGGGAGTTCTGGGCCTGGCAAGTAAATTTAGATGCCAGGTCCCTGTGGCAGAAAACTGCGCACACAGGCCCTGCGCTAGCAGGCCTGAGACAGGTTTGAAAGTCTACTTCAGTGGGTGGCGCAAGCAGCGCTGCAGGCCCACTAGTAGTGTTTAATTTACAGGCCCTGGGTATAGAGATACCACTGTACAAGGGACTTATAGGTAAATTAAATATGCCAATTAGGTATAAGCCAAACATACCAACTTTAGATGGGAGAGCACCTGCACTTTAGCACTGGTCAGCAGTGAAAAAGTGCTCAGAGTCCTAGAGCCAACAGCGAGAGGTCAGAAAAACCAGGAGGAAGGAGGCAAAAAGACTAGGGATGACCATGCGTATGGCCAAAAGTCCAACAACATCTTTCTTTTCTTGCACCACCAAACCACAGCTCTTTGCTAGATTTCTGCCATTTTGGGCTGTAGGATCACCCCTGACTTAGTTACTGCATCACAGGTGTCGCTGCACTCTTGTATTTCATAGTGTACCTCATAGCTGGTGAGATTTGCACACTTCAGCGCATATAATCTCGATTCATAGCTCTACACCAGAGCTTTCTAAAGATTTAGAACTGCATGTGGCTCCAAAAGAAGGGTGATCGAAATTGCACCCGCCCCAGTGCTGCGGTCCAGTAATAAAGGTACACAGTAGAAAGAAACCTCTCTGTTTTAGGTAGCACGATGTCTTCTGTGATATTCTCAGATACTTTTAGATATTGCTGTCCTTTTATTAAAACACTTCTTTCCTGACAAGCCAGTTCACAAAAAATGTTACGTTGATGCATTAGTAAAATTGTCAAACCACAAACGCCATTATGAACGTGAGACACCAAGCGGGAGATTGCTCAGATGCTCTTTCTGACAAGTGATAGACATGCATCTGCTCCTAGGCAGAGTCTCTCCCAGATCCATGTTTAGATTGCCTCCTTCCTTGACTGTACATTCATTACATGCACCTATTTGGTGCTAGAAGAGACCAAAGGCTTCCCAGTCCACTGACCTTACCCTCTAGCCGAACATATTTGAGTTCGTCTATACTGTTGTAAGTAAAGGTTTTCTTCCCAGTGAGTCTGCACTTTGGCTTAAATTCTTTGTTGTAATAAACTCGCATGTGGGCTTTTTAAACATTCTGTAATGAAACTGCTTTACTGCCTGTCTGGATTAGCCAACCACCACTCTTGTTTCAGTGCATTTGTTCTGGTTTCTGTTGCAGGTTTTGGCAGGGGTCGCTATGGTTACAGATGGCGTATAATGCCTGGACGGCGGCGCCCTTATAGAGTTAGGACCGGCCTGGCAGCCTGGAAGGCATCAAACTTTCGGGAAGGAGTCAGTCCTCTCAGCCGCCTGCCTCTCAGCGAGAGAGTAAGAATTCAATGTTTCCCTCTGTAAATTGTGGTATTTTCAATGGATGAAGGGGTCGGTAATCATGAAACATGGATGCAACTATTGAAACGGATCCAGGTGACTTTTTATTCATTAATTAATGTTAAGAGGAGAAGGTGATAAGGCCAGAAGTAATCCGCTAGAATAGCCGTCTCCTGAATGGCATGCGTGATCTGCTGGGAAGGAGTTTCAACAAGTTGCTATGTTAGCGTTGTCAGCCTGTGTGCATGCTGTTTGCTGCTTGTGAATGCTGGTCATTGGTGTTACACCAGGTCCCAGCACAGACCTCTGTTGTATGTTTCAGGTAGCCGTAGCATGATCGAAATGAAATATACAGGGGGTCGCTAGCTTTTATTACTACACAGAGGCCTCCTTGTATTTCATGAATCAGTCCAGTTAGGGCCAGTGCTCCGTCATGTAACCAGAAGTGTGTTTACTTATTCAAGTCCTTGAAGTGTCCATGCAAAATCATGATACACAGCTAAGTTTGCCCCTTTGGCTGGGAGATGCGGGAATGAGGTGAAGGGTGCTAGCAGAATATTAATAATGCGTTCCTATTGCTATGACTTGATTCCTTGTTGGCTTGCCCTCTTTGATGCAACACTTACATATGTTTTGTGAAGTCTACTCGTTGCCATTTGCAAACAGTACTTTTCTTTCGTGTTTGGATGACTGTAAGCTAGTGACCGTAGGTCTGCTGTCTACAAAACCTGTTAGAATTATTGAACAGTTATCTTTCCATCTGTGGCCAGCACTGTGGGTGCATGTCTCTTAAAGCATTACCATCCTCTTATATATATATTTTTTTGTAGTCGGTGATTGAGTTTGGTTTAATGCTTAATTGATTATTACACAGCAGAGCCTTGTGTCACACTGCTGATGTCTTATTCCATGGGTGTGAAGACACAATCTGAGTGAACTTCTGATAAGCCACACATCTTCAGTTGTCTATAATTCTGACTTGGGGCTATTGAATGTTTTAAATTATATAGGTGATGTATTGAATGCTTAACAAATCTTTTAGTAAGCTCTTTATGGTAGCATGCCTTTTTTTTTTTCTGTAAGAGCTTAAGTGCGCCCGTAAGGTGTTGCGGTATTGAGTATTCTCGTGCTGTGCATTATTCTATATATATATATTTTTTTTTTTTTTTTTTTGGAGTCCAGAATTCATAATTTGGGTTTTGTCCATTGGTGCTGCAGCTGTGATGCTGAGTGTAAGTATAGAAAACCACATTGTTTGCACCATTGCTGCATGTTTTTCTCTGCAGGCGGATTCAGAAATGAGCAGACAAGCTGCTGAATTTATTTTCTGAACTCTGAAGATTGACAGCAAAGGGATACAGGCATAGGAAACTGATGAAAGCTTGCACTGACGTAGATTAACGGGGAGCCCTCATCTGCAGCCTTCCATGGAAAGAAAGTGTTTTTTCTCAATCTCTTTGACTAGCTGATCCAGGGCAATGAATGTTGATTGTTCTCTCTGTAATTCTTGAAGGTTTTGTCCAGTGTGTTGGTTATGGCTTAGATGTGATTTAGGGTAAGGGTCTGGTCTGGCAGACAATGATGTGTTTTCCTGTAGTTGGGGCAGTTCTGAGGCTGCAGAGGAAGCAGCTAGAATAATTTTCAGGCACCAGCTTTGAAGTGTCCTCCTGGTCATGTGCTTTAATGTAGAAGTTGTAGAGTTTGTCCTAACGCATTTTATTGGTGCTGAAAAGGCATATGCGATTCATATCTAGGTGTAAACAGTGGGAGCTTAAACCACATCTGAATACAGTACTAAAACACTCCCCTCGTTGAGGAGGGCACAGGCATCCCATAAACTTACTAACCTATCTTGCAATGTTTAATTGCAAGACTAGAGAGGAAGTTCTTGAGGACGATTGCATTCTGCATCCGTTTCCTAACATGCACGGTTTAACCTGCTTCCAGTACAGGAGTGGGTGTGAACCTGTGAGCGGGGGGGGAAGAGGTCCGGTGGTCGCATTTCAAGTGCGAAAGTGGCAGACACACAACATTATACTAAAGGGAAGAAAATTCAAACGACCAGTTTCACAATAGCAACAACATACATCTGTGGCCTCAAACGCAGAGTGGGGAGCACATCTGAAGAACCTGCAAATTCCGGTGCAGCGTAGATCGGAGAAAGCTACGAAGCCCGTTTATTCCCCAGAATATAAGACGGTGCATTCTCGGGGCATTTCAAAGCCTCATTTGGGACACTGCAGTTGACACTCCTACAGTACCACTGCGTTGTCTTCCAGTAACATTTTGGACGAGTAACATGCACTCTCGAGGTTGGCACATGACATTTGGCGCTACAGGACAGGGCACCGTTTGTGCCATGGCATCTACCGTCTGTGGAGAAGCCCCCTCAGCTGGAACTCTTTTGTTGGATGTTAAGGCAAACCGATCCCTGCATAAGTGAACATTGATAACTAGATCACAAATGATCTCTCGTCCTGTAATACTGGAAGGATGTAAATCGCACCTGTGTCTCCGACATTAATATGTGATAAGATGTGTTGCTCACTTCCCTGTTCATCTCCACACAAGTTATGCAATTATTGCAAATCAAAGCAGGTTAGTTTGGCCTTGTGAAAATCATTGTATCACGCTATTCTGTGTACTGATAGGGTCTATATTTCAAATTGTTTGTTTGAAACACTAATGTTGCTAAAAGCAGATTATCAGGCATCTTTCATGAACTGAAACAGGTTGTTTTAAAGGATATTTTACAAGCTGGGTTACACTCGGTTTAGATGATAAAATAAAAAATGGCAAAATTGATCCTCCACGTAACTGCACCCAGAGTCCAAGAGGAATGCATTATGAGAGAAAGGGCATTTATTTAGGTGCTGCGTGCAGTATACGCTTTTCTAGATTGGTTTTTGCTGATATGAGTTTGAGCAGCGTGAATCTGCCATTCAGTTTCACAGTACATGTGCTCTGTCTGTAACATGGGATCACATTGGCTAAAGCCCTTGGGCTTATTTAACTTTTCAGTAAGACAGTTGACAGGGCAAATGCCCAGATGGCATGATGGTCAAGTGCCTCATGTGGATTACAGAGTACACTTTCTCCACCCACATTTGTAACTGGAAAAACAGGGACCCAGACTTGTGTTAGTGGTGCCTGCAGCATCAGACACAAAGGAAACATGTGGCACTCTGGCATGTAGAAAAGCGTGTTGTCCATCAGATGAGTCACTACTAGGTGTACATTGAGCAAACTCTCTGCTTGAACGTCAAACAGATCAAATACCTTGTAATCGGGCGTTCTCAGTTGCAATCTAGCCACTGTAGATCTGTCTATGGGTTTATTGCCTCTTAGATTATGTGGAAAAACCTTTCCATTTTCTCCCCAAAAAATCAAAGTTTACTGAAGATAATATATTAATATGGCCGCTGCCATGCTATTAAGGTTTTTTTGTTGGTTTTTTTTTGTTTCTTAATCCTACACTTTTATCATGGTAAGAACTACAATGCTAATGAAACTAGTTAGCAGACAAGAAAAACGTAATGTTTTTTGTTGTCCATCACCATCCACTGGTGGCCACTTTATTCTTAACTATTAAATAAGACCATTGCAATGCAGTAAAAGGTCCAAGAGTCGGAAAGGTGGAGGCTAGATCAGTACCCCTCAGACAACTGACCTCCATACTCCCATCAGAGGGGGGAGTTATCGCCAAAAATGTTCTTGGAACTAGTGCCTCACTATCCATTCCCAGAGTTTCTTTATGACTTGATTAGCAAAGAGAAGAAAGGGTCTATTCACCTAATGCCAGAGGGTAGTCTGAAATCCTCCTGTACCAACATAGGAGACCCTCATTCCGCGATCCACCAGTTCACAGTGAATTGTTTCACTACGGAAGTACTCCTAAGGCCAACTAGAGGGAATGCTCCGTACCTGCCCTGTAGCCCTCTTTCGCATGTTACCCTTTGTCTGAAACCTGGAATCCACTTTATTGTGTTTTATAGCACTGCTCTTTAAAACCTGCCATTTCCTCCAAGGCCTCTCTGAGTTTGTCCTGGCTCACAAATATCTACGCTTTGGCATAAGATTCTGGAAGCATTTTCTCTAAACCCACTCACCCTACCAGACAGCCAGTCATCCTTTTCCTCAACTGTTTTTGCCACTGCAGCAGTAGTCTGTTTTCAAATTAATTTTGCATGCTAGTACCTTATTTGAATGCATCAATGTTCAATGTCCTCTGGTCATTTCTTACTCATGCCGGGATGTCGCCACACTTTGAGGCCCTTCTCAGTGATCTGTGTGTGGGGGTTTAAAAAAACTCTTTTCATCAGTCTCTCATGTTGCTCCTCTGCCAACCATTTCAGGAACCTAGCTTGGCAGAAACGGATGACCACCTCTTTGGAGGTCTCATCAGGTTGCCTCCACAAGCTGCGACTAGCGTAACATCTCCATACAGGAGAAATTCAAAGACACTCCAGCTACCTGATTGGGGCGGAGTAGCCTTCCACGCTGGAAGGGGCCCACCATAAAGACCAAGGTTCCCCATGAACAGGGGGGCAGTAAAATAAGTCTGCTTAGACCAGACCTACATGAATGCTGCTTTCTTGGGAAACCACCCGATCCTTCCCAGCTTTGCAGTCCGTTTTTTAATATCAAATGCCTGAAGACTAGCATGACTTCAAATCTATGCTCATGTTGATTGTGCAAAGATTTATTAGAATGCTATATCAGAATTTGAGAGGTAATTGTTGAGAATGTTTGCTGAACAACAGAATTCAGTATCATGGGAGACCTGATCAACTTAGTTTGTCAGTCAAGCAGAAATATATCCGATTAATGGTAGCCCACAACAGTGCCTCATTATGCCCAGTAGTTAAAGCAAAATGTCAGCTGTTGAAAGTGCCCAGCATTAGGAGTAAATAAAAGTTTGCAGGGAGGATGACATTATCTCCTTCAGTACTTGAAGTAATACATAGCTATCTGTGCTAGTGGCACAGATTGTGTTTTTTTTGTTTTTTTGTTTTTTTACTGTGACCAAAGGAGTGATATGGCAATTTGTTTTGTTACATACAGTTACATGGGAGTTACAGCCACCCCCGTCCAAAAAAAAAAAAAATCCTTTGACCATTTCCTTCTGTCCATTACAGCTTGGCACAGTTTGTCAGCCCTCTTCAGTTCCTAGTGAGTGATGCCATTCTGGCCTTTCACAAGAATCACATCTGTACACAAATAGTTCCCTTAATGTTGGAGACATCCGTGGAATAGTGTACTTTTTGAGACAAACATTTTTATTTTATTTTTTATTTTATTTTTTATTTAAGAAAGCAGCTTCATCAAGAGGAAAGTTTTGAAAAAGCAATAACAAAATAAAACCAGCATTGGCAAAGCCAAAAGGCTGGTAGTCACAGTCCGGCCTTCTGCCAGTGTTGTATGTGTGATGGAAGCTGTTTGAGGGAGTTATTAGTTTTCCAGTTTCCTGTAAATCTTTAGATTGCTTTTTGTTTGACTGTGGAAGTTCAAAGTGTTATTTATGGTATGCCACCAATAAAAAAAACGTAAGGAAAAGAAACATGTAAGTATTTCAATTTTTTTGGGTATAAAGGAATATTGCGTTTTTAATTAATCATTTTGAAGGCAAGGACTAGGCTGGTCACCTTTTGAAATATTTTGAATATTGTTTTTGCGCCTCTTGTCACATGTGACCCTCAGTTTAGAGAGCATTAAATGTAATTCCTGGTCTGATAAAGGAGAGCTTTAAGTCCCACCAGGACAGATGTAAAACGATGTCTGAGAACGGCTTATACAATCAACAGGAATGGCATCCGAAAGTAACATTGAAGAAAAGCTCAACAGGTAGAGTAGAGGAGTTAATCCTTTCTCTCCTTCGTGTGTTAGTAGGTGGATATGTTAGTCCACGCTCAAAATTTAGACTTAGAGGGGTGCGATTTTTCTTGAAGCAGGATCTTGTATCTTTAAGAATGTCCACTCGAGTGGTTAACCTTAACTTTTGAAGGCAGTGGTGTAAGATCTTGCTTCACATTTTCAAAAGATAGCCCACACAAAACTCTCTTGCATAGTTCTCTCAGTAAGAGAAGCAGCAGCTCCGGATATCGACTACGTGGTCAGTCTTTGGTCATGAGGACCATATTGGTTTTGTGGTGTTGCTGTTGGATCCAAACTTTCTGAAGGCTGGATTTTAGTGGAAATAAATTCCTGACAAGTCCATCAAAGGCATATTTTATACATATTTATTCAGAGTTTCTTATTTCTCTCTGTTGTGGGTGGGGGAGAATGGGGAGATGAAACTTTATGGTGCACTAAAGAATACATGTTTTTCATGCTGTTGTAAGAGATGCCTGCTTACCTTATCCATCTTGGTGATTTGAAGACCTGCAGAGGGACTGCAGTTATCAGTCTTCAGGACGGGATTTTTCACAAGTGTGCATGCTTGGATTATTTCTCCTCATCTTGTTGTGAACCCATAGTATGTTTTAGCCAATATCAGTATGGAGTGGTAGGTGTTCAGCAGTGGTCATGCCATTGACCTTAGTCCTTTTGTCCAAGTGCCTCTCATGCTTAAGCCACGAAATGTGGTACAAAGAAACCTTCTTACTCCATTGGAGTTGAAGCCAGACACACACTTTGGTTTTGGAATTGCTTCACATTTCGGTGAAAAAAAAAAAGAGCTTCTCAAACTCCAGTAGAGGATTCTGCACCTCGCCCTTCTATGAATGCTTATTCATTAAATATAGTGAACCCTTTTTGCAAAGGCTCATGCACTATTGGATTCGTTACGTCCTCTGATAGCAGAGGTTGAATTGCACTCTTTAAAGCAAACTGACATCATTGAACCATTGGTTTCACTCTGAGGCCAGGAGTGTGAGCCATGTAAATGTTTCTTTTCGGTCTTGACAGTTGAATCAATCCCCTTACTTGCCTTCTGTGTGTTTTTTTTGTTTTTTTTTTGTTTTTTTTTTTTGTTTTGTGTTTTAAATCTGTGTAGATCCCTAGGTGATTGTTCATCTAAAGCCTCACTTTTTATTTTCTCTTTCCCTACCACATCTGCATTTATTGGTCCTACATAGCTTCAACTTGGCCTGTGCCAACTGAGGAGGTTATTCTTCAATGCACTGCATACTCGGGAGGGGGGGGGGTGAACTTGGTAAATGAGATACTCAATTTGCTTATGCAATCTGTATTAGACTCTCTTCTGGTTATCTAATTAAAACAAAGCTTGAGACCACTCAGCCAACCAGTCTATCATTATTACCATGGCTAAGAGTCTAGTTTCTGCGTTAGTCGTATAAATCCATTGACCTCCAATATGGGCGATGGAGATCCACCTCACTAGCAGTTTTTACCGTTGTAAAAAAAAAAAAAAAAAAAAGTGAAGAGCTTGATATTTTTGCATATCCTTTGCTGCCAAAAAATATTCTAGGCCTGCCTCAACACCCTCAAAGCACTTTCTGGACTGTGTAGTATTCGATCATGGGCTTGTCCCATTCTGAATATACAGTATCCAAAATGTTGCACCCCAAGTGAGAACATTCAGAATTCTTGGAAATCTACCAGTGAATGTACAATGTCACTAGGCAGAGGTTTTTAACAGGAGTAAAGAAGTATCAAATTACCTGTATTTTGCGGAAGCCTTGCAGTTCTTGCACTGCTCTGTCCTGCTTGAGTTTGTAAAATTGAGACTGTTTGGAAAAGTTAACCTTGTCCGTCTCAAGATAAAGCTGAAAAAATTCAGTTATTACTTCAGAAGCTAAAGAAGCTGTTCTTAAGCAGCTACAGAGGTTTATGTCCAGCAACTTCATATTTGCAAATATTTAATGACAGGGCAATTAATGACCAGGTGTAGGGGCAGATGTCCCTTTTATTTGGACATTCAGGACAAAGTAAAAGACGGTCTGCTTGGGGATAAAACTCCATACAGGTACGTTTGAAGTCTTGGAAATAAAAAAACACAAATGGGGGGTGAAGACTGCCTAGTCCTTACATGTTTTGATTTCCAGCAAACAAAAGGGTACTTATTTGTTTTCACAAGATTGCAAGAGTTTTTAGGCCATACATCAATGTGAAGCAGACTTTTTTTTTTTATATATATACATAATTCCTTGAGGAGGCATGCATTGAATATTGAGCTCCAGCTTGTCACCACATCTTCACCCCCTCCCCTCAATACACAGTCAATAAATCTTCATGATTCGGTTTGAAAATTCTGTTTCTTTTTAGTCCATAAAAAATAGCTTTTCCCTTCTTACAAAGAGTAGCCTTTCAGTCAGTAAAACCAATGTGTATTCAAAGTTATTTTGAATCTCATGCCTTGAGCCTATCTCCAGAATCCCTCCCCATGATGTGCCTCCAAATTTCCACAAATCTCCACCAAATCTACAATCGGATCTGAATAATAAGCCTTTTCTAAATAGCAAGCTGCTTACGGTTGGAAAGTGTGTGTTTGCCCTTAAAATGACAAGTGGTATCCGGTATACCTTAGACTTTTGCAGTCTGAACATAATTTATTCTGATTTCAGATGGTCATTTTGGAGTTAATTCTTATTGCGTATAGCTGCTTTAAAAAAAAAATAATGATAATAATTTATAAACCGTATTTTATTTGTTTTAATACAGGAGCAGTCCAATACGTGAAAATGCATCTTTGGGATACACCGTGCAATACATTTCCTACATCAATGATAGAATGCATCAAAGCAGTCCAATCGTCTCCTGTGATGAATGCCATAATGCTCCTACCAACACCCCCTAACTCGTTCTGTGTTGAAGAGGGCAGCCTCTGACCTTATAAATGGGTTCCTCAAATTTTGTACATCTTTCCATCCCTCTTAACCAGTTCATAAACTTGGCAGTGGAGATGCCTCAGGTCGGATAGTGCCACTTTGGTTCCGGGAGTGGGAGTAGGCCCTCGTCCCGATGAGTCCTGCCAGTCCAGTTCCCCCAGCAGATGTTTGGGCAAGGGCCTACACCACTTAAGGTGATAAAGCTGTAGTCTCCGACCCCAGGCACTTCCACCTCTCACCAGTCTTGCACCACTCCAGCCGTACCCTCCACACCATTGCAGAGTCAGGCAGCAGATTCGGCCCTTCACAGTACTCCGTCAAAGATGAGGCCCCCCTATTCAGGGGCACAAGTGAAATTTAGGCAATAAAGCAACAGTAGTGTGTGTTATCCTGTGAATCGGGGATCCCTTGGGCTCCGCAAAGCCTACTCTGGGGTCCGTGATTGCTCATAAAATAAAATATTAACAGATCAAGTGTATATAAGGAAGCAAACTGCAGTTGAAAATGTTCTGTACATGTGTAGGAATTTGAAATTGGGGAATACAATTTGTTAGTAGCCTCAGATTGAACTGTGGAAGCAGTGCAAGTGCATCAGGCAGAATATAGTACGGGTGATTGGTGGCCTCAGTTGAATTTAGAAAACCTCCCATCTTACTTTTAAAATTTGGATTATATTGAAATATTTGTGAATTAAATCTTTCATCATTTGCATACTTGTGTGATGAATACTTGTTTCTGTATCTTTGTGTGTATTATTTTGCAGTTCAAATCATTGAAAGTGCTTAGGCCAGTGCTGTGGCCTTCCGTCAATGACTGATTGGGGATCATCGGGTTCCAATAATGATTCAAGGGGGTTTTCCATGTTCCAGTAATGTTTAAGTGGGGGTCCACAGAAGTCAAAAGGTAAAGATCCACTGGCCTGCAGGATACTACTGGGTGATGGGGCCACCGGCAAAATGTATCTGCTGTGCCTGTCTTACAGCTCACAAGCCATCATCCCGCAGACTTGTTAGCATCTGTGCACTTCTGAGGTGAGTGAGACTACAATGCTGTTATGTCTGAAGTATCCGCACTGGTTTGGCTTCAGTTTGTTGCCTGTTTGTGCTCTCTACAGAGACCTCCTTCCCACATTCAGTCTGCCATTTCCTTACTGCACAGCTCTACTGGACAGCTCTCTGGAAATTGTATAAGTTTCACCTGTGAGAATAAAAGCCAAAAGCACTGAAATGGATTGGCCATGCATCGTCGCTCACGGACAAAAGGATAGTCTCATTGTCTCCTGCGTTTGTCAGGTTACATTAGCCTCTCTGAAAATGGAAGCCTTGCAAATTGGCCTATTTTTAGGAACTTCAAAGGGATGCAGTTGACCAATAGTCTGCACTTCAAAATTGTTTTGGGACTTTGTTGGGTTCAATATCCCTGTTAGTGATAGCACCACATAAATCATCTGAAGATTAAAGAGATATTCTCAGTGCTCGTTAGCTGTTAACTTCCCTTTACTTTGCTGAAGTTGTTCCTTGCACCTCACAAATGGCAGTTGAAGCTTATGACCCTTCTTTGTTTTACAGATGTATTTCTTCAGCTTGATAAAGAAAAATAATCAATGCACTTAGTCGGCTTCTTGCCTGAGAGAGAGAAAAGAAAATCCCCTGGGCCACGATGAAGGGATGAGGGGAATGCTTTCAATCTAGATTGATCATAGAAAGTCCTCTTTACTTTTCGCCTGTCCAGCCACTGCTCTCTGAAGAAAGGGATACAATTAAACAACCTAGTGTTAGATTTTATAGTCTTAATTAATATGGCTATATTGGATTAAAAAAAATATATTTTTAATCCATGATGCTTTGCCCAGTTTTAAGACCCTTGTTCAGCAGTGGTAGCAGATTATCCTTTCTGTCCTGCTATCACTGAATTTTAGTGATTCCAAAGCAATTAGTTATCTAAACTTATAAGAATTCAACATGTATGCTTCTTCGGGACAACTGTGCTTTACTATGTTTTACTGGAAATTGTATAGAGTGAGTCTGCCATTGATTTGGCATTCAAGAACTTTGGGAATTCTGGAGGTGTGAGGTTTCCATTGCAGACTGGAGTTTTATTCAGCTTACCAAAATGTAATGTCACTACTGGTCAAGGATCTGTCCCTTGTTAAGGTGACTTATAACATAATGTTCTTGATGAAACTGGAGGGTTCTACCAACTCAAAGATCTATTGAGTAGGTAGATATGCCTAGGTGTCATGCATGTGTCTTAAGTATATAATTTCACCATCCAAAGCATGCCACCATAGAGCCTCAACCCTTTTTAAGATTTCAAGTTAATTTCACTATCTGTAAAGCCTCATGGATGTACCTATCTCAAACTGGTTGAACTACCACAATGTCTTCTGCAAGAGTCACTCATTGGATTCATCTTGCAGCAAAACAAATGCAGACTTGTACCAAAAAAGATCACAGCACCCTATTTGCTTGAAGGCTCTTCTGCCATATGGGGTCTTAATGTTTCGAGAAAATATAGGTCTCTGAAATTCTATGCATGCAGTCTTTTCTGCTTATAATGGATCGGCCTCCCAGAGCTCAAATTACAGCTGAAGACTCCTGTTGGACTGTATTTGGACGACAATATGAGTAGCCAGACAACCCCTACTTTGCTACATAAGTGTTCAAAGTATTAGACGCTACCAAGATGATGTGTTCTGGGCGTGGATGTCTGCCACTGACCACACATAGTCTAAAACTTGGTGGTGGTGATTCTGATTTGTGTAGTGTAGACCAAAATTGATGTTTGCACATAGTGGAGACCAACTAGTTCAATCAGTTTCTAACTCCACGTTTTTAAATGTCCAGACATGCCCTCTATCAAAGTCTGCTCTCTTCCTTCTGCAGCACCCAACCACCACTGCCCAATGCAGCAGTGCTTCTTAATTTCTGTCTCCTGTGTTCTGTAGTGCCTTTGCCCATTTTCTGCACCCCCTCCTCTATTGGGCCCATCCGCCACTAGATGTTAGAATAGATTTGTGGAAAAGCTTTTTAGTTAGGTGGGGTAAAAAAAAGCTCCAAAAAACATCCCTAATCCAAAGAGACATTTTTGTGTTGGAATGCTTGGTAAACATGATTGACTGAAATGGTGTAAACTAATGCTATATTAATGTCCCCCTGCAGTGAAATTTCAACATCGGTCTGGTTAGATTTACTTCATGTTAGCTTTCCAATATTAAGGATGGGTCATGTATCAGTAGGCAGGTGACTTGCTTTTGATTCCAACTGAATTGCTAAACATTGCAAGCCAAAGTCACTTTCTCAAAGCTCATCTAGAGCAGCTTGTCTGCCATTCTTGATGTGCTTACTATTGACTGTTAAGACTAGACTGACTTGTAGGCTTTCCTAACACGTTTAGCAGCTTCCAAGACTCTTTTGTGTTAGACTGCTCATGTGGGCTTTCCGAACTTCCCCCTTTATGGAAGTAATCCTATGTAATGGACAGCCGAGTATAACCTTGTGGTCAAACGTGGATTGCTAGAAGTTATGCAATGTTTGCTGTGTGTAGATGCAATTTGAACTGTACATGAGCTATAAAATCTACTGTATGGTTACATAATAGTATGCATAGCATGACAACTGCTTATGTGATCAAATTCCAGATGTTGGAGGAGTGAATGTGACATCCCTGGACTTTTGACTGTTAAAAGTTTAACATCTGAAGGTTCAGAATCCATGCTTAATGTATGATTGAATTACACTGGTGCTGTGTAGCTGTAAGGACATCTTGGCTCCATGTAAGTCTTTATTCTAATCTGGTCCGCTTCTCAATTCTGGCATTTTCTCTTGGCACCCCGTTATCCTGCCACTGAAAAAGTTGCATCATATTTAGCTTGATTAAATGAATCCCAGATTGGCATAGGTGGAATTGTGGTATCCTGGGTTCTAGGGTAAATCAACCTGTGAACTTTGAAGATTGTATGTTGACACAAACTATCTTGGTTATGGTGCCTTGAAAGGAAGCGTAATAAAGACCGAATGTAGTGTTTAAGGTTGTTCAGTTTGGAGAATAGCAGATGAAAGGAGAGCAAGATTTTACTGATTCCACAGCCTGCAGGTGATAAGATTGTGAGTAGTTGTCCTCTCTCAGCTATATGCAGTGCTTTATAGGTGATGGCCATGTGAAGGTTGTAGTTAGTGACAGGTTATTTTAGTTTTTCTAGGCCAGCCAATAGAAGTGCAGGGATGGTATTTTAGAGTGGAGAGATATTAAAAGGTAATTCTTGCTGACAGACACCCTTCACCTCTCTGAATATTTCCCAGCATTTTAAACCCTTCAGATCAGATGTCTCAAGCATTAACTGTGAGTGGGTGGAAAGGCAGAATGGGGAGAATGATCTTTCATATCTTTTTATTTATCGAAAGAGCATACAGCGTCCGATGTACAAAAGGAGTATTACCCCTCCGAGGTCCCCAGAGTGGAGGAAACCAATGCCAGGTCTGCAGTGGCCGTTGCCGAGGAGGTGAGAGATTTCTACAGGTAGAATGATAAATATGTATGGTGCTGTGCACTGAAGATTGTGTGTCGGGGAGGAGGTTGGGATCTTGAGTTTGTCTTCTAAAAACCTGTATTGCATCTGATTCAGATGAAAGTATTAACATTGTGAGACGGATGAAACTACTATGTAGCTTGGACTACTTACCACTAATGCTTAACCTACGTACCAGGGCTATATGGGTGCATTCAGTTTGCACATTTCATGCATATCTTTTTTTTAGCATATTATGTGGTATAATGTATTTTGCATCTTAGCCATTTCTTAAAGAGCAACCTATTCTACAATAACAAAAAGAACCACCTGAACTTGATGCATTACTTAGGTGTTATGTTTATGACTCATTTGGTCCTTCCATAAACATCTGGATGAAGTGAAGCAGCAGTAGTTGTTCCCTTACCTATCTAATATTTCCCCACTAATTTTATCCTTTATTTCCATCTATGAGCCCCACACACTTTGGAAAATATCAATGAGGCTTGTCCCCAAAATATGGGGCCATACACTCACAGCTACTTAAGAAAACGCATGTGTTAGTTTTTAACTGAATTCTTTTTTTAAAATAGACATCAAACATTTTATTTATTCTTTCATACTGTTGCTGTTACCTCTGCCAGGTTACTAATGAAGTTTTTGAGTGTTTCCTCTACATAAACTTTTAGGATGGTTGTGCTCCATTTTCTGTGTGTTCCTTAAAATCTTGAAGTAAGAAGTACCATGGTGGGGGAGGGAAGTATGGATGGGGGGTGAAGGGGTTGTGGTAGGGAGGGGGTGGGTGCTGTGAAGAGCAGTCTGCAGTTCTATCGCAGCCACAAAGATGTTTAGTAAAAGTTTGAATTCCCTGGCACTTGACACTGAGCAGTGTTTACGGTGAGTGATAGTCAGATAGTGAAACATCCATCCATTTGTAGTGTCAGATCCTGCTGAAACTGTACGTCCAGACTGGCTTGGCTTGTAGGTCTTTCCATCCAGTGCACATATAAGGCTCTAGAATTTGTTGTGTGCTCTAGAATTTGCTGTGTGCTCTAGTAGCAGCCTCTATTGAAGGCATGACATCGCTGTAATCAGTTTCTTGTCTTGAGCGACGTACGCTGCTGAAAGAATTTTATTGGGGCAAAAGCCTCTTCTGTTCTATAGTGTAAGGAAATGCCTCCTTGACATGGTTACCCCCTGACTTTTTGCCTTTGCTGATGCTATGTTTTGAATTGAAAGTGTGCTGAGGCCTGCTAACCAGGCCCATCACCAGTGTTCTTTCCCTAACCTGTACTTTTGATTCCACAATTGGCACACCCTGGCATCCAGGTAAGTCCCTTGTAACTGGTACCCCTGGTACCAAGGGCCCTGATGCCAGGGAAGGTCTCTAAGGGCTGCAGCATATCTTATGCCACCCTAGGGACCCCTCACTCAGCACAGACACACTGCTTGCCAGCTTGTGTGTGCTGGTGAGAACAAAACGAGTAAGTCGACATGGCACTCCCCTCAGGGTGCCATGCCAACCTCACACTGCCTATGCAGTATAGATAAGTCACCCCTCTAGTAGGCCTTACAGCCCTAAGGCAGGGTGCACTATACCATAGGTGAGGGCACCAGTGCATGAGCACTGTGCCCCTACAGTGTCTAAGCCAAACCTTGAACATTGTAAGTGCAGGGTAGCCATAAGAGTATATGGTCTGGGAGTCTGTCAAACACGGACTCCACAGCACCATAATGGCTACACTGAAAACTGGGAAGTTTGGTATCAAACTTCTCAGCACAATAAATGCACACTGATGCCAGTGTACATTTTATTGTGAAATACACCCCAGAGGGCACCTTAGAGGTGCCCCCTGAAACCTTAACCGACTATCTGTGTAGGCTGACTGGTTCCAGCAGCCTGCCACAACCGAGACATGTTGCTGGCCACATGGGGAGAGTGCCTCTGTCACTCTGTGGCCTGTAACAAAGCCTGCACTGGGTGGAGATGCTATCACCTTCCCCAGGCAGGAGCTGTAACACCTGGCGGTGGGCCTCAAAGGCTTACCCCCTTTGTTCCAGCACCGCAGGGCACTCCAGCTAGTGGAGTTGCCCGCCCCCTCCGGCCACGGCCCCACTTTTGGCGGCAAGGCCGGAGGAGATAATGAGAATAACAAGGAGGAGTCACTGGCCAGTCAGGACAGCCCCTAAGGTGTCCTGAGCTGAAGTGACTCTAACTTTTAGAAATCCTCCATCTTGCAGATGGAGGATTTCCCCCAATAGGGATAGGAATGTGACCCCCTCCCCTTGGGAGGAGGCACAAAGAGGGTGTACCCACCCTCAGGGCTAGTAGCCATTGGCTACTAACCCCCAGACCTAAACACGCCCTTAAATTTAGTATTTAAGGGCTTCCCTGAACCTAAGAATTTAGATGCCTGAAACTACAAGAAGAAGAGGACTGCTGAGCTGAAAAACCCCTGCAGAAGAAGAACAGAAGACACCAACTGCTTTGGCCCCAGTCCTACCGGCCTGTCTCCTGCCTTCCAAAGAAACCTGCTCCAGCGACGCTTTCCAAAGGACCAGCGACCTCTGAATCCTCAGAGGACTGCCCTGCTTCAAGAAAGACAAGAAACTCCCGAGGACAGCGGCCCTGCTCCAAAAAGACTGCAACTTTGTTTCAAAGGAGCAGATTTAAAGACCCCTGCAACTCCCCGCAAGAAGCGTGAGACTTGCAACACTGCACCTGGCGACCCCGACTCGACTGGTGGAGAACCAACACCTCAGGGAGGACCCTCCGGCGACTCCAAGACTGTGAGTAACCAAAGTTGTCCCCCCTGAGTCCCCACAGCGACGCCTGCAGAGGGAATCCCGAGGCTCCCCCTGACCGCGACTGCCTGAACTCTAATTTCCCGACGGCTGGAAAAGACCCTGCACCCGCAGCCCCCAGGACCTGAAGGATCGGAACTCCAGGGCAGGAGGACCCCCAGGAGGCCCTCTCCCTTGTCCAGGTGGTGGCTACCCCGAGGAGCCCCCCCCCCTTGCCTGCCTTCATCGCTGAAGAGACCCCTTGGTCTCTCATAGGAAACTATTGAAAACCCGACGCGTGTTTGCACACTGCACCCGGCCGCCCCCGCGCTGCTGAGGGTGTACTTTCTGTGTGGACTTGTGTGTCCCCCCCCCCCCCCCCCCCCCCCGGTGCCCTACAAAACCCCCCTGGTCTGCCCTCCGAAGACGCGGGTACTTACCTGCTGGCAGACCGGAACCGGGGCGCCCCCTTCTCTCCATTGAAGCCTATGCGTTTTGGGCACCACTTTTAACTCTGCACCTGACCGGCCCTGAGCTGCTGGTGTGGTAACTTTGGGGTTGCTTTGAACCCCCAACAGTGGGCTAACTTGGACCCCAATCTCAACCCCGTAGGTGGTTTACTTACCTGCTAAAACTAACAATACTTTACCTCCCCCAGGAACTGTGAAAATTGCACTGTGTCCACTTTTAAAACAGCTTTTGGTGTTGTATGTGAAAAGTATATATGCTACTGTAATTATTCAAAGTTCCTAAAGTACTTACCTGCAATACCTTTCAAATGAGATATTACATGTAGAATTTGAACCTGTGGTTCTTAAAATAAACTAAGAAAATATATTTTTCTATAACAAAACCTATTGGCTGGATTTGTCTCTGAGTGTGTGTTCCTCATTTATTGCCTGTGTGTATGTACAACAAATGCTTAACACTACTCCTTTGATAAGCCTACTGCTCGACCACACTACCACAAAATAGAGCATTAGTATTATCTCTTTTTGCCACTATCTTACCTCTAAAGGGAACCCTTGGACTCTGTGCATACTATTCCTTACTTTGAAATAGTGCATACAGAGCCAACTTCCTACATTGGTGGATCAGCGGTGGGGTACAAGACTTTGCATTTGCTGGACTACTCAGCCAATACCTGATCACACAACAAATTCAAAAAATTGTCATTAGAAATTGATTTTTGCAATTTGAACTATTTTTCTAAATTCTTAAAAGTCCTGCTAGGGCCTTGTGTTAGTCCCTGTTAGCATTTCTTTTAGAGTTTAAAAGTTTGAATTAGATTCTAGAACTAGTTTTTAGATTCTTAAAAAGTATTCCAAATTTTAGAAGCATAATGTCTAGTACAGATGTGAATGTGGTGGAACTCGACACCACACCTTACCTCCATCTTAAGATGAGGGAGCTAAGGTCACTCTGTAAAATAAAGAAAATAGCAATGGGCCCCAGACCTTCCAAACTACAACTCCAGGAGCTCTTGGCAGAGTTTGAAAAGGCCAACCCCTCTGAGGATGGCAACACAGAGGATGAAGATAGTGACTTGGAGGAAAATTCCCCCCTACCAGTCCTATTTAGGGAGAACAGGGCCTCTCAAGCCCTGACTCCAAACATAATAGTCAGAGATGCTGCTTCCCTCACAGGAGGGACCAACCTCTCTGAAATCACTGAGGATAACTCCAGTGAAGAGGACATCCAGTTAGCCAGGATGGCCAAAAGATTGGCTTTGGAAAGACCGATCCTAGCCATAGAAAGGGAAAGACAAGAGATGGGCCTAGGACCCATCAATGGTGGCAGCAACTTAAATAGGGTCAGAGATTCTCCTGACATGTTGAAAATCCCTAAAGGGATTGTAACTAAATATGAAGATGGTGATGACATCACCAAATGGTTCACAACTTTTGAGAGGGCTTGTGTAACCAGAAAAGTGAACAAATCTCACTGGGGTGCTCTCCTTTGGGAAATGTTCACAGGAAAGTGTAGGGATAGACTCCTCACACTCTCTGGAAAAGATGCAGAATCTTATGACCTCATGAAGGGTACCCTGATTGAGGGCTTTGGATTCTCCACTGAGGAGTATAGGATTAGATTCAGGGGGGCTCAAAAATCCTCGAGCCAGACCTGGGTTGACTTTGTAGACTACTCAGTAAAAACACTAGATGGTTGGATTCAAGGCAGTGGTGTAAGTAATTATGATGGGCTGTACAATTTATTTGTGAAAGAACACCTATTAAGTAATTGTTTCAGTGATAACCTGCATCAGCATCTGGTAGACCTAGGACCAATTTCTCCCCAAGAATTGGGAAAGAAGGCGGACCATTGGGTCAAGACTAGGGTGTCCAAAACTTCCACAGGGGGTGACCAAAAGAAAGGGGTCACAAAACCTCCCCAGGGGAAGGGTGGTGAGACAGCGAAAAACAAAAATAGTAAAGAGTCTTCTACAGGCCCCCAAAAACCTGCACAGGAGGGTGGGCCCAGAGCCTCTTCACAAAACAATTTTGGGTACAAGGGTAAAAACTTTGATCCCAAAAAGGCCTGGTGTCGTAGCTGTAATCAGCCTGGACACCAAACTGGAGACAAGGCCTGTCCCCAGAAAAATACCACTTCTAACTCCACTCCAGCTAAAACTGTAATGGCCAGTCTCCAAGTGGGATCAACAGTGTGCCCAGAGCAAATCAGGTGTCACACTGAAGCTACATTAGTCTCTGAGGGTGGGGTGGATTTAGCCACACTGGCTGCCTGGCCTCCTAACATGCAAAAATACAGGCAGCAGCTCTTAATTAATGGGACAAGTGTAGAAGGCCTGAGGGATACAGGTGCCAGTGTCGCCATGGTGACAGAGAAACTGGTTTCCCCTGGTCCATACCTGGCTGGACAAACTTATCCAGTCACCAACGCTGACAATCAGACTAAAGTACATCCCATGGCTATGGTAACTTTAGAGTGGGGAGGGGTCAATGGCCTGAAACAGGTGGTGGTCTCCTCCAATATCCCAGTAGACTGTTTGCTTGGAAATGACCTGGAGTCCTCAGCATGGCCTGAGGTAGAACTGAAAACCCATGCAGCCATGCTGGGTATCCCTGAACTGGTGTGTGTCAAGACAAGGGCACAGTGCAAGGCACAGGGTGAAAAAGTAGAGCTGGAGTCTGGAAAAAGGGCCCAGCCTACCAAGAGACAAGGAAAGCCAGCTGGGAAACCAGCTGCAACACAACACCAAAAAGAGAACCTCTCTTCTCAGGAAGAAGTTCTGCCCTCTGAGAGAACTGAGCCTATGGAGCTGGAACCTTATCAGGTTGAGCTCTTGGGCCCAGGGGGACCCTCAAGGGAAGAGTTGTGTAAGGGACAAGAAACCTGTCCCTCTTGAAGGCCTTAGGCAGCAAGCTGCTGAAGAGTCCAATGGCAAGAAAACTGGAACACATAGGGTCTATTGGGAAGATGGACTCCTGTACACTGAGGCAAGAGATCCCAAACCTGGTGCCACTAGGAGAGTGGTAGTGCCTCAGGGGTTCAGAGAGTTTATTCTGACCTTAGCCCATGATATTCCCCTTGCTGGGCATTTGGGACAAACCAAGACGTGGGAGAGGTTAGTCAACCACTTCTACTGGCCCAACATGTCCCAGAAAGTTAAGGAGTGTTGTGTCTCCTGTACCACCTGTCAAGCCAGTGGTAAGACAGGTGGACATCCAAAGGCCCCCCTCATTCCACTTCCAGTGGTGGGGGTCCCCTTTGAAAGAGTGGGTGTGGACATAGTGGGTCCACTTGAACCTCCCACAGCCTCAGGAAATATGTACATCCTAGTAGTAGTGGATCATGCTACTAGGTATCCTGAAGCTATTCCCCTTAGGTCGACTACTGCCCCTGCAGTAGCCAAGGCCCTCATTGATATCTTTACCAGAGTGGGTTTCCCTAAGGAGGTGGTGTTTGACAGAGGTACCAACTTCATGTCAGCATATCTGAAACACATGTAGAATGAGTGTGGAGTGACTTATAAATTCACTACACCATATCATCCACAAACTAATGGCCTTGTTGAGAGATTCAACAAGACATTAAAGGGCATGATCATGGGGCTCCCAGAAAAACTCAAAAGGAGATGGGATGTCCTCTTCCCTTGTCTGCTTTTCGCTTACAGAGAGGTGCCTCAGAAGGGAGTAGGATTCTCACCCTTTGACCTTCTGTTTGGCCACCCTTTAAGGGGACCACTAGCTCTTGTGAAAGAAGGCCTGGAGAGACCTCTTCATGAGCCTAAACAAGACATAGTGGACTATGTACTTGGCCTTCGCTCAAGGATGGCAGAGTACATGGAAAAGGCAAGTAAAAACCTTGAGGCCAGCCAACAGCTCCAGAAGTTTTGGTATGACCAAAAGGCTGCACTAGTTGAATTTCAACCAGGGCAGAAAGTCTGGGTTTTGGAGCCTGTAGGAAGTTGGCTCTGTGTGTGCTATTTCAAAGTGAGGAATAGCATGCACAGAGTCCAAGGGTTCCCCTTAGAGGTAAAATAGTGGTAAAAAGAGATAATACTAATGCTCTATTTTGTGGTAGTGTGGTCGAGCAGTAGGCTTATCCAAGGAGTAGTGTTAAGCATTTGTTGTACATACACATAGACAATAAATGAGGTACACACACTCAGAGACAAATCCAGCCAATAGGTTTTTGTATAGAAAAATATCTTTTCTTGGTTTATTTTAAGAACCACAGGTTCAAATTTAACATGTAATATCTTGTTTGAAAGGTATTGCAGGTAAGTACATTAGGAACTTTGAATCATTTCAATTGCATGTATACTTTTCAAGTTATTGACAAATAGCTACTTTAAAAGTGGACACTTAGTGCAATTTTCACAGTTCCTGGGGGAGGTAAGTTTTTGTTAGTTTTACCAGGTAAGTAAGACACTTACAGGGTTCAGTTCTTGGTCCAAGGTAGCCCACCGTTGGGGGTTCAGAGCAACCCCAAAGTCACCACACCAGCAGCTCAGGGCCGGTCAGGTGCAGAGTTCAAAGTGGTGCCCAAAACACATAGGCTAGAATGGAGAGAAGGGGGTGCCCCGGTTCCGGTCTGCTTGCAGGTAAGTACCCGCGTCTTCGGAGGGCAGACCAGGGGGGTTTTGTAGGGCACCGGGGGGGACACAAGCCCACACAGAAATTTCACCCTCAGCGGCGCGGGGGCGGCCGGGTGCAGTGTAGAAACAAGCGTCGGGTCCGCAATGTTAGTCTATGAGAGATCTCGGGATCTCTTCAGCGCTGCAGGCAGGCAAGGGGGGGATTCCTCGGGGAAACCTCCACTTGGGCAAGGGAGAGGGACTCCTGGGGGTCACTTCTCCAGTGAAAGTCCGGTCCTTCAGGTCCTGGGGGCTGCGGGTGCAGGGTCTCTCCCAGGCGTCGGGACTTAGGATTCAAAGAGTCGCGGTCAGGGGAAGCCTCGGGATTCCCTCTGCAGGCGGCGCTGTGGGGGCTCAGGGGGGACAGGTTTTGGTACTCACAGTATCAGAGTAGTCCGGGGGTCCCTCCTGAGGTGTTGGATCTCCACCAGCCGAGTCGGGGTCGCCGGGTGCAGTGTTGCAAGTCTCACGCTTCTTGCGGGGAGCTTGCAGGGTTCTTTCAAGGCTGCTGGAAACAAAGTTGCAGCCTTTCTTGGAGCAGGTCCGCTGTCCTCTGGAGTTTCTTGTCTTTTCGAAGTAGGGGCAGTCCTCAGAGGATGTCGAGGTCGCTGGTCCCTTTGGAAGGCGTCGCTGGAGCAGGATCTTTGGAAGGCAGGAGACAGGCCGGTGAGTTTCTGGAGCCAAGGCAGTTGTCTTCTGGTCTTCCTCTGCAGGGGTTTTCAGCTAGGCAGTCCTTCTTCTTGTAGTTGCAGGAATCTAATTTTCTAGGGTTCAGGGTAGCCCTTAAATACTAAATTTAAGGGCGTGTTTAGGTCTGGGGGGGTTAGTAGCCAATGGCTACTAGCCCTGAGGGTGGGTACACCCTCTTTGTGCCTCCTCCCAAGGGGAGGGGGTCACAATCCTAACCCTATTGGGGGAATCCTCCATCTGCAAGATGGAGGATTTCTAAAAGTCAGAGTCACCTCAGCTCAGGACACCTTAGGGGCTGTCCTGACTGGCCAGTGACTCCTCCTTGTTGCTTTCTTTGTTCCCTCCAGCCTTGCCGCCAAAAGTGGGGGCCGTGGCCGGAGGGGGCGGGCAACTCCACTAAGCTGGAGTGCCCTGCTGGGCTGTGACAAAGGGGTGAGCCTTTGAGGCTCACCGCCAGGTGTCACAGCTCCTGCCTGGGGGAGGTGTTAGCATCTCCACCCAGTGCAGGCTTTGTTACTGGCCTCAGAGTGACAAAGGCACTCTCCCCATGGGGCCAGCAACATGTCTCTGGTGTGGCAGGCTGCTGGAACTAGTCAGCCTACACAGACAGTCGGTTAAGTTTCAGGGGGCACCTCTAAGGTGCCCTCTGTGGTGTATTTTACAATAAAATGTACACTGGCATCAGTGTGCATTTATTGTGCTGAGAAGTTTGATACCAAACTTCCCAGTTTTCAGTGTAGCCATTATGGTGCTGTGGAGTTCGTGTTTGACAAACTCCCAGACCATATACTCTTATGGCTACCCTGCACTTACAATGTCTAAGGTTTTGTTTAGACACTGTAGGGGTACCATGCTCATGCACTTGTACCCTCACCTATGGTATAGTGCACCCTGCCTTAGGGCTGTAAGGCCTGCTAGAGGGGTGTCTTACCTATACTGCATAGGCAGTGAGAGGCTGGCATGGCACCCTGAGGGGAGTGCCATGTCGACTTACTCGTTTTGTCCTCACTAGCACACACAAGCTGGCAAGCAGTGTGTCTGTGCTGAGTGAGAGGTCTCCAGGGTGGCATAAGACATGCTGCAGCCCTTAGAGACCTTCCTTGGCATCAGGGCCCTTGGTACTAGAAGTACCAGTTACAAGGGACTTATCTGGATGCCAGGGTCTGCCAATTGTGGATACAAAAGTACAGGTTAGGGAAAGAACACTGGTGCTGGGGCCTGGTTAGCAGGCCTCAGCACACTTTCAATTGTAAACATAGCATCAGCAAAGGCAAAAAGTCAGGGGGCAACCATGCCAAGGAGGCATTTCCTTACAGAGCCTGTGGCTCCCAGGGCACTTCAGGACAGATGGAGTGGCCCTTACCCAGTGCTAGAGAGGAAGAGTCAGGTCACCTACCTGGTGGACCTGGGCACAAGCAGGAGCCCCAAGAGGGTGATCCATGTGAACCGCCTTAAGCTCTTCCATGACAGGGCTGATGTAAATCTGTTAATGGTAACAGATGAGGATCAAGAAGCTGAGAGTGAGCCTCTCCCTGATCTTCTGTCATCAAACCCTAATGATGGCTCAGTAGATGGAGTGATCTATTCAGACACCCTCTCTAGCCAACAGCAATCTGACAGTTTGCTGAGCTCTTTTCCCTAACCCCTGGTCAGACACACCTGTGTACCCATGATGTGGACACAGGAGACAGCATGCCTGTCAAAAACAAAATATTCAGACAGTCTGACCAAGTTAAGGAAAGCATCAAGGTGGAAGTCCACAAGATGCTGGAATTGGGAGTAATTGAGCACTCTGACAGCCCCTGGGCTAGCCCAGTGGTCTTAGTCCCCAAACCTCACACCAAAGATGGAAAGAGAGAGATGAGGTTTTGTGTGGACAACAGAGGACTTAATTCTGTCACCAAGACAGATGCCCATCCCATTCCTAGAGCTGATGAGCTGATAGACAAATAAGGTGCTGCCAAATTCTTAAGTACCTTTGACTTAACAGCAGGGTACTGGCAATTCAAAATGGCACCTGGAGCAAAACAAAAGACCGCATTCTCCACACCTGATGGGCATTATCAGTTCACTGTTATGCCCTTTGGTTTAAAGAATGCCCCTGCCACCTTCCAAAGGTTGGTGAATCAAGTCCTTGCTGGCTTGGAGTCCTTTAGTGCAGCTTATCTTGACGATATTGCTGTCTTTAGCTCCAACTGGCAGGATCACCTGGTCCACCTGAAGAAGGTTTTGAAGGCTCTGCAATCTGCAGGCCTCTCTATCAAGGCATCCAAATGCCAGATAGGGCAGGGAACTGTGGTTTACTTGGGACACCTTGTAGGTGGAGGCCAAGTTCAGCCACTCCAGCCTAAGATCCACACTATTCTGGACTGGGCAGCTCCAAAAACCCAGACTCAAGTCAGGGCATTCCTTGGCTTGACTGGGTACTATAGGAGGTTTGTGAAGGGATATGGATCCATTGTGACAGCCCTCACAGAACTCACCTCCAAGAAAATGCCCAAGAAAGTAAACTGGACTGTAGAATGCCAACAGGCCTTTGACACCCTGAAACAAGCAATGTGCACAGCACCAATTCTAAAAGCTCCAGATTACTCCAAGCAGTTCATTGTGCAGACAGATGCCTCTGAACATGGGATAGGGGCAGTTTTGTCCCAAACAAATGATGATGGCCTTGACCAGCCTGTTGCTTTCATTAGCAGGAGGTTACTCCCCAGGGAGCAGCGTTGGAGTGCCATTGAGAGGGAGGCCTTTGCTGTGGTTTGGTCCCTGAAGAAGCTGAGACCATACCTCTTTGGGACTCACTTCCTAGTTCAGACTGACCACAGACCTCTCAGATGGCTGATGCAAATGAAAGGTGAAAATCCAAAACTGTTGAGGTGGTCCATCTCCCTACAGGGAATGGACTTTATAGTGGAACATAGACCTGGGACTGCCCATGCCAATGCAGATGGCCTTTCCAGGTTCTTCCACTTAGAAAATGAAGACTCTCTTGGGAAAGGTTCGTCTCATCCTCTTTCGTTTGGGGGGGGGGGGGGGGGGGGGGGGGTGTGTAAGGAAATGCCTCCTTGGCATGGTTACCCCCTGACTTTCTGCCTTTGCTGATGCTATGTTTTGAATTGAAAGTGTGCTGAGGCCTGGTAACCAGGCCCCAGCACCAGTGTTCTTTCCCTAACCTGTACTTTTGATTCCACAATTGGCACACCCTGGCATCCAGGTAAGTCCCTTGTAACTGGTACCCCTGGTACCAAGGGCCCTGATGCCAGGGAAGGTCTCTAAGGGCTGCAGCATATCTTATGCCACCCTAGGGACCCCTCACTCAGCACAGACACACTGCTTGCCAGCTTGTGTGTGCTGGTGAGAACAAAACGAGTAAGTCGACATGGCACTCCCCTCAGGGTGCCATGCCAACCTCACACTGCCTATGCAGTATATATGTCACCCCTCTAGTAGGCCTTACAGCCCTAAGGCAGGGTGCACTATACCATAGGTGAGGGCACCAGTGCATGAGCACTGTGCCCCTACAGTGTCTAAGCCAAACCTTAGACATTGTAAGTGCAGGGTAGCCATAAGAGTATATGGTCTGGGGGTCTGTCAAACACGGACTCCACAGCACCATAATGGCTACACTGAAAACTGGGAAGTTTGGTATCAAACTTCTCAGCACAATAAATGCACACTGATGCCAATGTACATTTTATTGTGAAATACACCCCAGAGGGCACCTTAGAGGTGCCCCCTGAAACCTTAACCGACTGTCTGTGTAGGCTTACTGGTTCCAGCAGCCTGCCACAACCGAGACATGTTGCTGGCCACATGGGGAGAGTGCCTTTGTCACTCTGTGGCCTGTAACAAAGCCTGCACTGGGTGGAGATGCTATCACCTCCCCCAGGCAGGAGCTGTAACACCTGGCGGTGAGCCTCAAAGGCTTACCCCCTTTGTTCCAGCACTGCAGGGCGCTCCAGCTAGTGGAGTTGCCCGCCCCCTCCGGCCACGGCCCCACTTTTGGTGGCAAGGCCGGAGGAGATAATGAGAAAAACAAGGAGGAGTCACTGGCCAGTCAGGACAGCCCCTAAGGTGTCCTGAGCTGAAGTGACTCTAACTTTTAGAAATCCTCCATATTGCAGATGGAGGATTCCCCCAATAGGGATAGGAATGTGACCCCCTCCCCTTGGGAGGAGGCACAAAGAGGGTGTACCCACCCTCAGGGCTAGTAGACATTGGCTACTAACCCCCCAGACCAAAACACGCCCTTAAATTTAGTATTTAAGGGCTTCCCTGAACCTAAGAATTTAGATTCCTGAAACTACAAGAAGAAGAGGACTGCTGAGCTGAAAAACCCCCTGCAGAAGAAGAACAGAAGACACCAACTGCTTTGGCCCCAGTCCTACCGGCCTGTCTCCTGCCTTCCAAAGAAACCTGCTCCAGCGACGCTTTCCAAGGGACCAGCGACCTCTGAATCCTCAGAGGACTGCCCTGCTTCAAGAAAGACAAGAAACTCCCGAGGACAGCGGCCCTGCTCCAAAAAGACTGCAACTTTGTTTCAAAGGAGCAGATTTAAAGACCCCTGCAACTCCCCGCAAGAAGCGTGAGACTTGCAACACTGCACCCGGCGACCCAGACTCGACTGGTGGAGAACCAACACCTCAGGGAGGACCCTCCGGCGACTCCAAGACCGTGAGTAACCAAAGTTGTCCCCCCTGAGCCCCCACAGCGACGCCTGCAGAGGGAATCCCGAGGCTCCCCCTGACCGCGACTGCCTGAACTCTAATTTCCCGACGGCTGGAAAAGACCCTGCACCCCGCAGCCCCCAGCACCTGAAGGATCGGAACTCTAGGGCAGGAGTGACCCCCAGGAGGCCCTCTCCCTTGTCCAGGTGGTGGCTACCCCGAGGAGCCCCCCCCCCCCCCCGCCTGCCTGAATCACTGAAGAGAGCCCTTGGTCTCTCATAGGAAACTATTGAAAACCTGACGCGTGTTTGCACACTGCACCCGGCCGCCCCCGCGCTGCTGAGGGTGTACTTTCTGTGTGGACTTGTGTCCCCCCCGGTGCCCTACAAAACCCCCCTGGTCTGCCCTCCGAAGACGCGAGTACTTACCTGCTGGCAGACCGGAACCGGGGCACCCCCTTCTCTCCATTGAAGCCTATGCGTTTTCGGCACCACTTTGAACTCTGCACCTGACCGGCCCTGAGCTGCTGTTGTGGTAACTTTGGGGTTGCTCTGAACCCCCAACGGTGGTCTACCTTGGACCCCAATCTCAACCCCGTAGGTGGTTTACTTACCTGCTAAAACTAACAATTCTTTACCTCCCCCAGGAACTGTGAAAATTGCACTAAGTGTCCACTTTTAAAACAGCTTTTGGTGTTTTATGTGAAAAGTATATATGCTACTGTAATTATTCAAAGTTCCTAAATGAGATATTACATGTAGAATTTGAACCTGTGGTTCTTAAAATAAACTAAGAAAAGATATTTTTCTATAACAAAACCTATTGGCTGGATTTGTCTCTGAGTGTGTGTTCCTCATTTATTGCCTGTGTGTATGTACAACAAATGCTTAACACTACTCCTTTGATAAGCCTACTGCTCGACCACACTACCACAAAATAGAGCATTAGTATTATCTCTTTTTGCCACTATCTTACCTCTAATGGGAACCCTTGGACTCTGTGCATGCTATTCCTTACTTTGAAATAGCACATACAGAGCCAACTTCCTACAGGAACCCTTGGACTCTGTGCATACTATTCCTTACTTTGAAATAGTGCATACAGAGCCAACTTCCTACATACAGGGTAAGAAAAAAAATATCAGTTTTTACAACTATGCTTGTTCTAGAAAACTAGGAAGAGGCACAGCAAATCTTTAGTTGATGCCATATTTGGAGGGAGGGGGGGGAGGGAGAAGGGAGGATAATATAATCAAGGTGAATTGGCAGCAACCCAGTGCTCCAGCAGTAAGTAGCTTTCACATTTGTAGTGTTTTCAGGGCCCTCTCACCACCAGTGTCTTAGAGGAGCAACCCAGACTTCTACCATCGAGAAATTTAAAGAAATTCAACACAACCTCATTCAAATTGCTTTGGGTGAAGGGTCTATCGCAAAGGTACAGCTCTTTATTCTTCAGTCTACAATTCACTGCTCTTTCCCTCGATCCTTTTTCTTTTAGTTGAAACACCCATGCCTTAAATGTCTGACTGGAGACAAAGAAGCCAACAAAACTGGAGTTGGTATACCCTCATCGTAGCTTATCTTATTGCACAAATAAAAGGGAAACTAGTACAATGGATTGTCTCAGTCTATAGAGTCGAAATATGTCCTCAAACATTCTATTGCTGAGAAAACAAAAATACAAAAGACGATTTTCGGTTGCAAATGGATTGACAGTAGAAAATGTTGACCTTTGGTAAGCTGGGTGATAACTCCACTGGAAGACGCCATTAGCTTGACTACTTCAAGAGACAAAAAATCTGCAATAAAGGTGATGGGGTGTGTTTAACTTCTCAGCAACTTGCATTTTTTTTTTTTAAGATATGCCAGCTACTCCAATACCTTTGTTCTATTTTCTCACTAAAAACTGTTTAACTGAAATAGTGCTTTTCTGTAGTTGGTATACCCTCAATGTCATTTTGTTTTCCCATAAAATAGATTACCTATTCTTATAATGCTTATACACAACCCTCTGGCACCAAATTATGTGCTGCCAATTTATATACAAACATGCACCGCTTTCTCCACTTCATTGGTAGACAAAGGCCATTGTAGCACAATTAAGAAATAAAAGGGAAACTAGTACAAAGATGTGTCCTTTTCTGGAGTCAAAATATGACCTCAAACATTATTTTACAGTTGAGAGAGAAAAAAAACCTGCAACTAACAATTTTCGATTGGCAATGGAACAGAAGGTATTTCAGACCTTTGGCAAGCTGGGTGACTACTACTACTTAAACCCTTGACTGGGTTGTAACACATCAGCTTGGCTGGTATGAGCGGTTCACCATTTCTCCTTTCCTCTTTCCTCTTTGGATAAGGATTCATGCATGTTAGCCAAGTCTGGGCAGGTGCTGAAAAGCCATGACCAAAGCCCATTAACCCATGCACAAAGGAGAACTACTGCATATTCATAAACAATATGGTGCTAGTACCCATGAAAAATGCTAGAAATACTTGACAACTCCAGAGAAACATTTTGTAAATCAGGTTTTTAAACTACTGTAAGTAATGAGGGAAAAGGCACAGCAAAGGGACCAGTCTAAGAGGGTTATTACCAACCTGGCGGTCGAACAATCGCCAATACAACGGTCTGACCGTCAGCACCGCTGGGAGCTGAGATCCCGGCAGTCTGGCGGTTGCAGCAGTCCTAACCCGCCAGGGCAGGGCTGCAAGCAGCTCTGCCCTGGGGATTATGACCTCATTCTCCTCCGGGTTTTTTTCATAGCGGTAGCAATGCCATAAAAAGGCTGGAGGAGAACAGGTGCATAGGGGCCCCAGGAGGGGCCCCTGCACTGCTCATGCACTTGGAATGGCAGTGCAGAGGTCCCCCTGGCCAGCACCATCGCAATGTTCACGGGTTGCCTGAATCCTACAGCATTGCCGCCGGCTCGATTCCGAGCCGGAGACAACACGGTAGAGTATTTTCTGCCCACTGACATGGGGCACAGCGGGGAGGTAGCCACTATGGTGGCAACCTCATCGTCTGAAGTTTGGTGGAAGGGCAAAACCGTTCACCGAACCCGTAATGAGGCCCCAAGTCTTCGATAATCTGATGTTCAGATTGCTAATTAGTACATAACAACAGATCGCCCATGATTTCTACCAATTGGAGTCACTACCTTCACTGGGGAATTAGCTTGTGAACAACAGGCAACAACGCAGATTTTCTGTCTGAGGGCACCCATCAAGATTAGTGCACCAAGTATACAGTCAGAGTGTAACAGAACTTGCAACACTTCAGAAACCTCTAGCTGTGGGACAGGGTTTTATGATGGAATTACACGTCTTTATCATGCATGCCTTTACAACGAACTTCGTTGTAAAAGCATTTTTGGTAAAGGAACATGTGTAAATCCACACTGCCCCAGCCCTTAAAACTGCCCCTTCCACACCCTGCCTTGAGTCCTAAACACCCCCCCTCGCACAGAGCCCTAAAAGTAATTCTCGCCCTGCCCTTAAAACGACTCCAACCATCCCCCCGCCTTGAACGCTAAAAACAACCCCACCATGTCCTACAAAATAACCCCCCAGGCCTAAAACCCAGTCACTGTCCTTAGAACTACCCCGACCCCCCCCGCCCTGAACCCTAAAACCAACCTCGCCCTGTCCTAAAAACTACCCCAACATCAGTGTGGGTTTATTATTCTGAGAAGTTTGATACTAAACTTCACAGTATTCAGTGTAGCCATTATGGAGCTGTGGAGTTCGTTTTTGACAGACTCCCAGCCCATATACTCTTATGGCTACCCTGTATTTACAATGTCTAAGGTTTTGCTTAGACACTGTAGGGGCATAGTGCTCATGCACATATGCCCTCACCTGTGGTATAGTGCACCCTGCCTTAGGGCTGTAAGGCCTACTAGAGGGGTGACTTACCTATGCCACAGGCAGTGGGAGGTTGGCATGGCACCCTGAGGGGAGTGCCATGTCGACTTAGTCATTTTCTCCCATCAGCACACACAAGCTGGCAAGCAGTGTGTCTGTGCTGAGTGAGGGGTCCCTAGGGTGGCATAAGACATGCTGCAGCCCTTAGAGACCTTCCCTGGCATCAGGGCCCTTGGTACCAGGGGTACCAGTTACAAGGGACTTACCTAGGTGCCAGGGTTGTGCCAATTGTGGAAACAATGGTACATTTTAGGTGAAAGAACACTGGTGCTGGGGCCTGGTTAGCAGGGTCCCAGCACACTTCTCAGTCAAGTCAGCATCAGTATCAGGCAAAAAGTGGGGGGTAACTGCAACAGGGAGCCATTTCTTTACAGTTCCCCTTAGAGGTAAGATAGTGGCAAAAAGAGATAATACTAATGCTCTATTTTGTGGTAGTGTGGTCGAGCAGTAGGCTTATCAAAGGAGTAGTGTTAAGCATTTGTTGTACACACACAGGCAATAAATGAGGAACACACACTCAGAGACAATTCCAGGCCAATAGGTTTTTGTATAGAAAAATATATTTTCTTAGTTTATTTTAAGAACCACAGGTTCAAGATTTACATGTAATACTTCAAATGAAAGGTATTGCAGGTAGGTGCTTTAGGAACTTTGAATTAGCAAAATAGCATATACAGTTTTCACATAAATCAGATATAGCTATTTTAAAACTAGACACAGTGCAATTTTCAACAGTTCCTGGGGGAGGTAAGTATTTGTTAGTTTTTGTAGGTAAGTAAACCACCTATGGGGTTCATGTTTGGGTCCAAGGTAGCCCAACGTTGGGGGGGTTCAGAGCAACCCCCAAGTTACCACACCAGCAGCTCGGGCCCGGTCAGGTGCAGAGGTCAAAGTGGTGCCCAAAACGCATAGGCTTCAATGGAGAAGGGGGGTGCCCTGGTTCCAGTCTGCCAACAGGCAACTTTTGGAAGACCCGTGTCTTCGGAGGGCAGACCAGGGGGGTTTTGTAGGGCACCAGGGGGGACACAAGTCCACACAGAAAGTACACCCTCAGCAGCACGGGGGCGGCCGGGTGCAGTGTGCAAACACGCGTTGGGTTTTCAATAGGTTTCAGTGGGAGACCAAGGGGTCTCTTCAGCGATGCAGGCAAGGGGGGGGGGGGCTCCTCGGGGTAGCCACCACCTGGGCAAGGGAGAGGGCCTCCTGGGGGTCACTCCTGCACTGGAGTTCGGATCCTTCAGGTCCTGGGGGCTGCGGGTGCAGTGTCCCTACCAGGTGTCGGGTTCTTAGAAGCAGGCAGTCGCGGTCAGGGGGAGCCTCGGGATTCCTTCTGCAGGCGTCGCTGTGGGGGCTTAGGGGTGGCAACTCTCGCTACTCACGGTCTCGCAGTCGCCGGGGAGTCCTCCCTGAAGTGATTGCACCCGACGCCCCCGGCGCGACTTGTGGAGAACAGTGTCAAGTCTCATGCTTCCGGCGGGAAACCCAAGTTGTTTTAAAGTTGCTCCTTTGTTACAAAGTTGCAGTCTTGGGTGAACAGAGCCGCTGTCCTCTGGAGTTCTTGGTCCTTCTAGATGCAGGACAGTCCTCTGAGGGTTCAGAGGTCGCTGGTCCCTGGGAAAGCGTCGCTGGAGCAGTGTCTTTAGAAGTGGGGAGACAGGCCGGTAGAGCTGGGGCCAAAGCAGTTGGTGTCTCCGTCTTCTCTGCAGGGTTTTTCAGCTTAGCAGTCCTCTTCTTCTTAGGTTGCAGGAATCTAGTTTCCTAGGTTCTGGGGAGCCCCTAAATACTGAATTTAGGGGTGTGTTTAGGTCTGGGAGGGCAGTAGCCAATAGCTACTGTCCTTGAGGGTGGCTACACCCTCTTTGTGCCTCCTCCCTGAGGGGAGGGGGGCACATCCCTATTCCTATTGGGGGAATCCTCCATCTGCAAGATGGAGGATTTCTAAAAGTCAGAGTCGCCTCAGCTCAGGACACCTTAGGGGCTGTCCTGACTGGCCAGTGACTCCTCCTTGTTTTTCTCATTAATTCATCCGGCCTTGCCGCCATAAGTGGGGCCGTGGCCGGAGGGGGCGGGCAACTCCACTAGCTGGAGTGCCCTGTGGTGCTGGAACAGAGGGGGTGAGCCTTTGAGGCTCACCGCCAGGTGTTACAGCTCCTGCCTGGGGGAGGTAATAGCATCTTTGTTACTGGCCACAGAGTGACAAAGGCACTCTCCCCATGTGGCCAGCAACATGTCTCGAGTGTGGCAGGCTGCTAAAACCAGTCCGCCTACACGGGTAGTTGGTTAAGGTTTCAGGGGGCACCTCTAAGGTGCCCTCTGGGGTGTATTTCACAATAAAATGTACACTGGCATCAGTGTGCATTTATTGTGCTGAGAAGTTTGATACCAAACTTCCCAGTTTTCAGTGTAGCCATTATGGTGCTGTGGAGTTCGTGTTGACTCCCAGACCATATATTCTTATGGCTACCCTGCACTTACAATGTCTAAGGTTTTGCTTAGACACTGTAGGGGCACAGTGCTCATGCACTGGTGCCCTCACCTATGGTATAGTGCACCCTGCCTTAGGGCTGTAAGGCCTGCTAGAGGGGTGACTTATCTATACTGCATAGGCAGTGTGAGGTTGGCATGGCACCCTGAGGGGAGTGCCATGTCGACTTACTCGTTTTGTCCTCACCAGCACACACAAGCTGGCAAGCAGTGTGTCTGTGCTGAGTGAGGGGTCCCCAGGGTGGCATAAGATATGCTGCAGCCGTTAGAGACCTTCCCTGGCATCAGGGCCCTTGGTACCAGGGGTACCAGTTACAAGGCACTTACCTGGATGCCAGGGTGTGCCAATTGTGTAAAACAAAAGTACAGGATAGGGAAAGAACACTGGTGCTGGGGCCTGGTTAGCAGGCCTCAGCACACTTTCAATTCAAAACATAGCATCAGCAAAGGCAAAAAGTCAGGGGGTAACCATGCTAAGGAGGCATTTCCTTACAACTATACACAGGCATCCCGACAAAACACCTGCGGCGCCTCCAACGCATCCAAAACGCCTCCGCCCGACTGATCCTCAACGTACCCCGCTGCAACCACATCACACCCCACCTGAGAGACCTCCACTGGCTCCCCGTTGACAAGAGGATCACATTCAAGCTACTCACCCACGCATACAAAGCACTCCACAACACAGCACTCCACAACACCGGACCTGCTTACCTCAACAACAGACTCAGCTTCTACACCCCCACCAGACAGCTCCGCTCCGCAGACCTCGCACTCGCCACCGTCCCCTGCATCCACTGAAAGACATCCGGCGGCAGATCCTTCTCCTACCTCGCTGCCAAAACATGGAACACTCTCCCAACCAGCCTGCGACAGACCCAGAACCTACTCTCCTTCAGAAGACTCCTCAAGACCTGGCTCTTCGACCAGTACCAGTCCCACCCCCTACCCCCAGCGCCTTGAAACCCTAACGGGTATGTAGTGCGCTCTATAAATATATTGATAGATTGATTGATTAAATCCAGACCTTATTGGCCTTACAAATACTTTTTAGTGATTGATTAATTGAGTAATTGATAGATTGCACACTTGAGCCCCGCAAGGGCCTTTTTAGATAAAAAAAAAAAAACAAGTATGGAATCCATCTTTTTTCACCTATTCCACTGGTTGAAGGGAAAATAATTTTACTCAGTTCTGTACGGTTGGTCAAACAGTTTTTATGCTGTTTCAAAAAGATAATTGTCATGTGTTGCATAAAGTAAATGTGACAATATAATTATTTCCTAGCAAAATGTATACCTGTTTATATAGGTTAGAAAATGTCATGTTCGATGGCATCTGTCGCTGTAGATACGCATGTTCTGCAATAGCTCGCCATCTGGTGTTGGGCCGGAGTGTTACAAGTTGTTTTTCTTCGAAGAAGTCTTTCGAGTCACGGGACCGAGTGACTCCTCCTTTTGTCTCCATTGCGCATGGGCGTCGACTCCATCTTCGATTGTTTTTTTTCCGCCATCGGGTTCGGACGTGTTCCTGTCGCTCCGAGTTTCGGAACGGAAAATTAGCTAATTTCGGAAGATTTTCGTCGGTATTGTTGCGTTCGGGATCGGTGTACTTAGATTCCACACCGCATCGAAGATCGAAGAGCTCCGGTGCCCTTCGGGGTAGTTTTTTCGATCCTCCGTCGGGGCCTGGTCGGCCCGACCGCGTGCTGAAGAACGCCGATGGAACGGACCCCGTTCCGTTTCTGCCCCAAATGCCACAATAAATACCCCTACACAGACCAACACTTGGTCTGCAACCTGTGCCTGTCACCTGAGCACAGCGAAGACACCTGCGAGGCCTGTCGTGCGTTCCGGTCCCGAAAAACACTCGAGACCGTCGAGCCAGAAGACTTCAAATGGCGTCCGCACCGACAGCCCAACGGGAGTTCGAGGAACAGGAAGAAGAAGGTACCTTCTCGATCCAAGACTCAGACTCCGAAGGATTCGACGATACACAAACCGTGAGTAAGACGTCGAAAACCACACAAAGAAACATTTACAAGGCCCAGGGGACGCCACTGCCACCAGGCCATGGCTCGACCCATAAATTCGGTGACCGACCGTCGGCACCGAAAAAGGCCTAAACAGTGCCGAGATCGTCCGACTCCGGTCGAGACACCGGCACGCAGCCTTCTCGGGACCGAGAAAGTGCTGGAGATAAGCCTCGACACCGAGATGCCGGTGTGGACACGGCTCGACGCCGAGACAGCGGCACCGAAACAGATCGACGCCGAGAGGTTTCGGCCCCGAAAAGGAAAAAAGTCACCTCGGAGCCGAAAAAACACGCAGACAAAGTTTCGATGCCGAAACAAACTGCAAGCGACCCAGCTTCAGGCTCTTATACAGAAGAGCACTCGCTAACCTCCCAAATGCAAAAGCATAGGTTTGAGGAAGAGCTACAAGCAACTGATGTGGACCATACGCAAAAGCGTATCTTCATTCAGCAGGGGACAGGAAAAATAAGCACCCTTCCCCCCCATTAGGAGAAAGAGAAGGTTGGAGTTCCAGACGGAACAAGCACCACAACCAAAAGTGGTGAAAAGAGTTACACCACCACCCTCTCCTCCGCCCGTGATTAACGTTTCACCAGCACAAACTCCATCACACTCCCCAGCTCACACCACCATGAGCCAGGGTGACCAAGATCAGGACGCGTGGGACCTATACGACGCCCCAGTGTCAGATAACAGCCCAGAGGCATACCCTACAAAGCCATCTCCACCAGAAGACAGCACCGCGTACTCTCAGGTGGTGGCTAGAGCAGCACAATTTCACAACGTAAGCCTCCACTCAGAACAGGTCGAGGATGATTTCTTGTTCAACACACTCTCCTCCACCCACAGCTCATACCAAAGCCTGCCTATGCTCCCTGGTATGCTCCGGCACGCAAAAAACATATTTAAGGAGCCGGTCAAAAGTAGGGCAATCGCACCAAGGGTGGAAAAAAAGTATAAGCCGCCTCCTACGGACCCGGTTTTCATCACTACACAGCTGCCACCAGACTCTGTTGTTGTAGGAGCAGCTAGGAAAAGGGCCAACTCTCACACATCTGGAGATGCACCACCCCCAGATAAAGAAAGCCGCAAGTTCGATGCAGCTGGTAAGAGTCGCAGCACAAGCTGCAAACCAGTGGCGCATCGCGAACTCCCAGGCACTACTTGCGCGCTATGACAGAGCCCACTGGGACGAGATGCAACATCTCATTGAACATCTGCCCAAGGACTTCCAAAATAGGGCAAAACAAGTGGTTGAGGAGGGACAGACCATCTCCAACAACCAGATACGTTCCTCCATGGACGCTGCAGATACAGCTGCACGGACAATTAATACATCTGTAACTATCAGAAGGCATGCATGGCTCCGAACGTCTGGATTTAAACCAGAGATTCAACAAGCAGTTCTCAATATGCCTTTTAATGAAAAAGAACTGTTCGGTCCAGAAGTGGACACAGCGATTGAGAAACTCAAAAAAGATACGGACACTGCCAAAGCCATGGGCGCACTCTACTCCCCGCAGAGCAGAGGGAATTACAGCACATTCCGTAAAACGCCCTTTCGAGGGGGGTTTCGGGGTCAAAGCACACAAGCCAGCACCTCACAAGCAACACCGTCCACTTACCAGGGACAGTATAGAGGAGGTTTTCGGGGACAATATAGAGGAGGGCAATTCCCTAGAAATAGAGGGAGATTTCAAAGCCCCAAAACCCCTACTACTAAACAATGACTCACATGTCACTCACCCCCTCCACACAACACCAGTGGGGGGGGAAGAATAGGTCATTATTACAAAGCATGGGAGGAAATCACTACAGACACTTGGGTTCTAGCAATTATCCAACATGGTTATTGCATAGAATTTCTACAATTCCCTCCAAACATACCACCAAAAGCACAACATCTAACAACACACCATTCCAATCTCCTGGAGATAGAAGTGCAGGCACTATTGCAAAAGAATGCAATCGAATTAGTGCCAAACACACAAATAAACACAGGAGTTTACTCACTGTACTTTCTGATACCAAAGAAGGACAAAACGCTGAGACCAATCCTAGACCTCAGAGTAGTGAACACTTTCATCAAATCAGACCACTTCCACATGGTCACACTACAAGAAGTGTTGCCATTGCTAAAACTACACGACTACATGGCAACTTTAGACCTCAAGGATGCTTATTTCCATATACCAATACACCCATCTCACAGGAAATACCTAAGGTTTGTATTCAAAGGAATACATTACCAATTCAAGGTACTGCCTTTCGGATTAACAACAGCACCAAGAGTCTTTACCAAATGTCTAGCGGTAGTCGCTGCACACATAAGAAGGCAGAAAATACATGTGTTCCCATATTTGGACGACTGGCTAATCAAGGCCCATTCGTTCATACAGTGCTCAAATCACACAAATCAGATCATAAAAACCCTCTTCAAACTCGGGTTCACCGTCAACTTTACAAAATCCAACATTCTGCCGCGCAAGGTACAACAATACCTAGGAGCCATAATAGACACATCAAAGGGAGTAGCCACTCCAAGTCCACAAAGAATTCTAAATTTCAACACCATCATACAACGCATGTATCCAACACAAAAGTTACAGGCAAAGATGGTATTGCAACTCCTAGGCATGATGTCATCATGCATAGCCATTGTCCCAAACGCAAGACTGCACATGAGGCCCTTACAACAATGCCTAGCATCACAGTGGTCTCAAGCACAGGGTCACCTTCTAGATCTGGTGTTAATAGACCGCCAAACTTACCTCTCGCTTCTGTGGTGGAACAACATAAATTTAAACAAGGGGCGGCCTTTCCAAGACCCAGTGCCACAATACGTAATAACAACAGATGCTTCCATGACAGGGTGGGGAGCACACCTCGATCAACACAGCATACAAGGACAATGGAACGTACATCAAACAAAACTGCATATCAATCACCTAGAACTTCTAGCAGTTTTTCAAGCACTAAAAGCTTTCCAACCAATAATAGTTCACAAATACATTCTCGTCAAAACAGACAACATGACAACAATGTATTATCTAAACAAGCAGGGAGGGACGCACTCCACGCAGTTAAGCCTGCTAGCACAGAAAATTTGGCATTGGGCAATTCACAACCAAATTCGCCTAATTGCACAGTTTATACCAGGGATCCAAAATCAACTCGCAGACAATCTCTCTCGAGATCACCAACAGGTCCACGAATGGGAAATTCACCCCCAAATTCTGAACACTTATTTCAAACTCTGGGGAACACCTCAGATAGACTTGTTTGCGACAAGGGAGAACGCAAAATGCCAAAACTTCGCATCCAGATACCCACACAAACAATCCCAAGGCAATGCCCTATGGATGAACTGGTCAGGGATATTTGCTTACGCTTTTCCTCCTCTCCCTCTCCTTCCTTACCTGGTAAACAAACTCAGTCAAAGCAAACTCAAACTCATATTGATAGCACCAACTTGGGCAAGGCAACCCTGGTACACAACGCTGCTAGACCTATCAGTGGTACCCTGCATCAAATTGCCCAACAGGCCAGATCTGTTGACACAGCACAACCAAAAGATCAGACACCCAGATCCAGCATCGCTGAATCTAGCAATCTGGCTCCTGAAATCCTAGAATTCGGGCACTTACAACTTACCCAAGAATGTATGGAAGTCATAAAACAAGCCAGAAGGCCATCCACGAGGCACTGCTATGCAAGTAAATGGAAGAGGTTTGTTTGCTACTGCCATATTAATCAAATACAACCATTACACACAACTCCAGAACATGTAGTGGGTTACTTGCTTCACTTACAAAAATCTAACCTAGCTTTCTCTTCCATTAAGATTCACCTTGCAGCAATATCTGCATACCTGCAGACTACCTATTCAACTTCCCTATATAAGATACCAGTCATTAAAGCATTCATGGAGGGCCTTAGGAGAATTATACCACCAAGAACACTACCTGTTCCTTCATGGAACCTAAATGTTGTCCTAACTAGACTTATGGGTCCACCTTTTGAACCCATGCACTCCTGCGAAATACAGTTCCTAACCTGGAAGGTGGCATTTCTCATCGCCATTACTTCCCTAAGAAGAGTAAGCGAGATTCAGGCGTTTACAATACAGGAACCTTTTATACAACTACACAAAAATAAAGTCGTCCTAAGGACCAATCCTAAATTTTTGCCAAAGGTTATTTCACCGTTCCATCTAAATCAAACAGTGGAACTTCCAGTGTTCTTTCCACAGCCAGATACCGTAGCTGAAAGGGCACTACATACATTAGATGTCAAAAGAGCATTGATGTATTACATTGACAGAACAAAAAACATCAGAAAGACTAAACAACTCTTTATTGCCTTTCAAAAACCTCACGCAGGAAACCCAATTTCAAAACAAGGTATAGCCAGATGGATAGTTAAATGCATCCAAATCTGCTACCTTAAAGCTAAACGACAGCTGCCCATTACACCAAGGGCACACTCAACCAGAAAGAAAGGTGCTACCATGGCCTTTCTAGGAAACATCCCAATGCAAGAAATATGTAAGGCAGCCACATGGTCTACGCCTCACACATTCACCAAGCACTACTGTGTAGACGTGTTATCCGCACAACAAGCCACAGTAGGTCAAGCCGTATTAAGAACATTATTTCAGACTACTTCCACTCCTACACGCTGATCCACCGCTTTTTGGGGAAATAACTGCTTACTAGTCTATGCAGAACATGCGTATCTACAGCGACAGATGCCATCGAACTGAAAATGTCACTTACCCAGTGTACATCTGTTCGTGGCATCAGTCGCAGTAGATTCGCATGTGCCCACCCGCCTCCCCGGTAGCCTGTAGCAGTTTGGAAGTTACCTTCAATTATTTATATATGTATCATCTCAACCTTAAATAGGTGCATACTTAGTCACTCCATTGCATGGGCACTATTACTACAATTCAACTCCTACCTCACCCTCTGCGGGGAAAAACAATCGAAGATGGAGTCGACGCCCATGCGCAATGGAGACAAAAGGAGGAGTCACTCGGTCCCGTGACTCGAAAGACTTCTTTGAAGAAAAACAACTTGTAACACTCCGGCCCAACACCAGATGGCGAGCTATTGCAGAACATGCGAATCTACTGCGACTGATGCCACGAACAGATGTACACTGGGTAAGTGACATTTTCATTATTTTACATCTGGGGAAAAAAATCAACTTTTAATTCATAAAAAAAAGTTTTAAGGATTCTAAGCAAAAGTTGGTAGTTTATTCTAATCCCAGCAGTGCATGATGGGAGATGCTAACCTTATTTGCAGCACAATGCTAGGGAACTTGGGAGTAGAGTTGGCCTAGCATCTCGCGCTGACCCCTTTAGAATCTAGGGATCCAGGTACAGATCCTGGCTGCTGCACTGGATTTTGGGGCCTGATTCCGATCTTGGAAAGAGGGATTTACTCCATCACAAACGTAATGGATCTGTCCGCCGTATTACAGTCGCCATAGAATATAATGGGATCATAATACGGCGGACGGGATATCCGTCTCATTTGTGATGGATTAAACTTCTCGGTCAAGATTGTAATCTGATCCTTAATGTGCGAGTCTGGGCAAATCTCTTAATCTAACCTGTGCCTAAAAATGTAATGTATGTGAATGTATTTGTGTAATCCCCACTGAATGTACACAATCTTGAAATCCCCACCCCCTTACGTAATGTACAGCTCTCCATTGGCCTCACAGGTGTGCACTGTATATAATAAGACACCCATACAGAACTTCCCACTGGTTTTTTTTTTTTTTTTTTTTTTTTAGGTTTCGCCAGCACTTGTTCTTGCAAATCTTTTGTTCATTTAAAAAAAAAAAAAATGTTTTAAAGGGGCTTGGAAACCTTCCTTACCTGAACATACCATTATCTTAGTCCAGTGTGCTCTAATGTACGTGCTTCTGATTGACCAGCACGTCATCTCCGTTCACTTTTTGCTCTCTGCTGCTTTGCTTTCATGCTGTCAGGTGGATTTTTGGCTAAGTGGCTTTAGGTCAGTGTGCTTCCACTCCACAGGTACCATCCCCAGCACACAGGCAAACTTGTGGTTTACAACCTTGTTTGACACAGATTTCTAAACACACACTTTGGTGCTGCGCACAGTTCTGTATTGTGTGTGTTTGAGGGTAATTTGACTACTGTTGGCATGCATTTCAGAAGAACATAGTTGGCTAGTGCATTTTTATTTTAACTTTTAAAAGCACTGATCTCTCTTCAATCAATCAATCACTGCATTTCTAAAGCGCACTACATACCTGTGAGGGTCGTTTGGGAGGGGGAGGAGGTGGGGGGCGGGTTGGCGCTACTGATCGATGAGCCAGGTCTTCAAAAATTCTGAAGGCCAGCCAGAAGGCTGCTAGCAGTAAGCACAGAGGCCGCTTTGTTGAAATCCTAACTACACGGGTATGCAACCTGGGTGGACGTTTGACTGTTCATCAGGTTTGGAGCTGTATCATACAAAGCTGTGTATACAGGGTTGATGTGATGAATGCAGCTGTCATTCCTTTATTTTTTTTATTTTTTTTAATTTATTTTTTCCTATTGAAATATCTAGCTCACTATGTATAATAGCTCACTAATCAGTTCAATCTTTTTAAGCACAGCTGTGCAGTATAGAAACACCTAGTGGGGAAAACGGAATCTACACTTTCCTCCGTGTTGAATGCACCACTGGGCACACCCGCACACCCCTCCTCCAGCTGGCCGAGCAGTGTTTACAGACACTGGTCTGCAGTTAATAAAGCACTCGGGATCACCCCACAGCCTTACTATTACCCCCAGCGCCAGCCAATGAAAGGAGCCGCTATCAACCATGCCTGTGATGGAGTATGCAAACAAATTATTTCATCCATCCAATGAATGCACTCTACTCTTCTCCTTGACTCGGGCGTCCCTGGTAACAGGTCCGATGCTAGGATAGCTCCTCCCCACGGTAAGGGAGTCACGTGGAGCGGAAGCTATGGCACTGTGAGATCAGAGCTCCAAGTGCTCCACACCAGCGCTAATGAGCGATGTTATTTTTGAGCTATCATTGGTACACGCAGCCCTTAGCAGCTTTCATTATCTTACACTCTCTGAAGTGTCATTGCTGCAGTCTCATTGTAAATGATTATAGAGGTGTATTGCAAACTCGCCTCTAGGCACAGTGCAGTTGAATAATACAGGTTTGCATTTGGATCATTACTGAAACCGCATTGATTGCGATCACAGAAGAAGCAAAAAAGAGGATGGATAAAGGAATTGAAACCGCGATCATCCTCTTAAATCTGAGTACGGCATTCGATACGGTCTATCTGAATATTCTTAAAGATAGATTGCAAGGAAGTGGAATCTCTGGAGTAGCCTTAGAGTGGATTCTTTCGTTCATCCATGGAAGGTCTTTTCAGGTACTGGATAGAGCGTGTACTTCTAGGCGTACTTTCAGCAGCTGTGGAGTTCCACAGGGGTCTGCCCTGAGCCCGCTACTCTTTAATATCTACATGCGGCCATTAGCAGAGATTGTTGAGCCATTTGGACTGAACCTGGTGTCCTATGCAGATGATACTCAACTGATTGTTTCCCTCTCCAATACTCAACCGGATATGAGGACGGCACTGGGTCCTTGTCTGAAAGCAGTTGCTGCATGGATGTCAGGAAGTAAATTGAAGATCAATGATGAAAAAACTGATGTCCTGTTCTTTGGGCCAACAAAAACTTCCTTAATCAATCCTAGCATATCAATAGGAGTGCCTACCCTCCCGCCCCCTAAATGTCTTATTAAAAGTCTTGGGGTATTGCTGGACCCCCAACTCTCAATCTCACAACACGCCAATAGAATAGCTGGAACCTCCTTTGCTCTGCTTAGGACTTTGAGGAAGGTTTTAACAATACTGCCTTTACTTGCCAGGAGACTGGTTATTCAGGCACTGATAGGTTCTCGTCTTGACTATGGTAATGCCCTGTTTGTAGGATCACCAAGATATGTGATACAAAGATTACAGAGGGTGCAAAACGCAGCTGCACGTTTGCTTTTAAATACACCTAAGCAACATTCCATAGGGGCCGGAATTTCGTCCTTACATTGGCTCCCAGTGGATAAAAGGATTCAGTTCAAGGCTTTATGCCACATTCATAGAGCTATATTCGATCATGGCCCTGAAATGCTCAAAACTCTGGCATCTTTTTACATCCCAGCCAGACCACTCAGATCTTCCTCAGCTATGCTGGTCAGAGTTCCAACAGTGAAGAAAGCAAGTTGGGGAGGAAGGCCTTTGTCATATCAAGGTGCTATACTCTGGAATAGCCTTCCTCTTAATATTAGATCAAATTCACAAGAGATTCATTTCAGGAAGGCCTTGAAAATCTGGTTATTTAAAGCTTAATTCCTATACGAATATAAACAGTGATGAGTCTGTGTTGCAGTATAAGTGCTACGAGGCCTCTGGGCAGTTTAGGCGCTATATAAGCAATTATAACATGACATAACATAACATTTTAAGTCTATTTCAAGGTGTGTTTCATTTTACCATGTGCCGTAACTGGCAGAACTGCCGATTTTAGGACTGGGGAACCAGGTTCGGATCTCAGCGTTAGTTCAACATCCTATGATTCTGGGCAAATCATTATTATTATTTTTTAAGTGAATGCGTCCTTATGTGATGTAACTGGTGCGCATGTAAAGCTTTCCAATACCTTCAGGTCGCTTTCACGCTATAAAACTTGTAAAAGAAGAGGCACTGGCAAAGCCAATAGATTTTGCATTTGTTTTTTCTTTTTATCTAACTGGTTTTCCTTTAATATTTGAAAAAAAGGGCAGCTACATTTAAAATAAACATTATTATAATACTCTTTCTAATATTTATAATCCAGTTAGATAGTAAGATAGAAGGCAAAAGATAAAACCAGAGACGAAACCTATTGGCGTTGTCAATGCTTGTTTTATTCAAGAAAATATTAGCATATCTAGTATTGGATAGAAATGCAATTTTGTTTTTCTTTTTTCTTCCCAAACATTTATTGTTGCTGCTGAGATGCTTTGATCGAGCATAGTAAGACAGCTAATGGGTTGCTCCTCAAAACCTTTGAAACTGAAGTACACCTTGGCTCTGGAAAATATCTTAGATAGATGGTCCATATGCACTGTTAGAAGCTTGTTCTAAAATGAATACTCTTTTTAGTTCTTGTCTAAATCAGAAAGCATTGAGTGTTAGGGAAGATAATTTTCCAAAGTCTTGATAAGAAGGGTTTGCTATAATAGAAATACCCGCTCAACATAGTAAGAGAAACTATGGTCAGATTTATTTTATGTTTGCAAATATAAAAGCAGGAATTTTCAGAGGGTTTTTTATTAATTTTTTTGTCCAATCCATATGGTTCACTTTCTCCACGGATTTTAGCATCTTTTTGTCAGTTTGTATTGTAGAATGTTTATTAATTTTTATTGATACCACTTGAAAAAAAAAAATTCGTTCATAAGGCTTATATATTTCCTCTTCTTTTCAGCTGCGCTTATGCGTGTTGGGATTCAATTATTGACACATCATAACAAATGTTGCTTCTCTTCCTGGCTGAATACATAATGGTATTCCTCATGCTTTCTGGAAAACTTAACAATGTTGCTAGTCCACTGTAGTATTAATTGGCTGAGACCAGTTTGGTGGATTTAATCATACTATCGGCCTACACTATTTCTCCAAGTTCTTGCACAGATGTATGGTTTCTCAGCTAACACTTTGGTCACCAATTAAGACTCTCTTAAACTATTGAAGCATTTGCCATATGATGTTTATCTCAAGAAGATACAAAGCAAGATGGGTATCCATGGACTGTTATCTGATGGTTCACCCATTACGTCCCCGAACACACAGCATGTGAATATTGGTAAAGCCTTATACTGTCCGCCACTACTATTACTTCTACTACTGCCTGTGTCCCCGTCCCTTTATTTTATCACAATGCTGTATGCTGAACCACTTGGAAACTTAGGGATACCTATTTTTCATCAATAGGCTGATGACACCCCGGTTTATTCAAAATGTACTCTTAGTCTTAGACTGGTTCCAGGGATCTGCTTACCGGTATAGATGGTGGAAAGGTGCCTAAACGTTAATTCTCTCAAGACTGAGTTTCTCGTCCCTCCAAAAAAAAAAACAAAAAAAAACTTTACTCCGAAATCCACCTGCGTTAATCTCTTAAAAGAAATAGACCTAAACCCCAAACTAGCTACCACAGCCAAACACACTTGCCTTGCTTCTACATGAAAAGCAGCAGCTCAAACACCACATTCAAACTATGATTAAAACAGATAAATTGTCTGTGAACAATCAAGAACCTAGTGAAAACACTTCCCTTAAAATCGAAGTTGATAATTGGGCTTTTTCGTCCCAGGGTTTTTTTTTTTTGTCTCAATTAAGGATTATTTAAAAACAGTTCATAATAGATTCCTTGGTTTTTAATCAGCTTTCCAGGAGGCTCTTAATGTCTGCCCACTTTCTCAATTTGTGAGCCTGACCGTATATACCTCATTTTGTTTTTGTACACTCAATGTGGCCATTATCTATTAAGTTTGCTCTCCAGTCCAGAAACCATGGTAGTTAAAGCTTCCCTTTGTGTCTGTCCATCTTCGCTTTTCTAAATATTTTAATTTTTACTCCAGATTTTGAACTGTAATGATCAATTTCTCAAGTTTTGCTGTTCAGCTTGTAAGTTGGACGATTTAATGCAGTAGGTCTATTCTGGGGGTTTATAATGAGGCAATCTTGAGAATGTTTCCTTCTTTACTGTTTCTGGTGACAAGACAACTTTGGCCTCTGATGAATATGTGGCTGCATTGATGTCCGATTTCTCCTTTTTTTATGAGGCATCCATGCAGGTTGCACCAGGGGACTTGCAGAAGGATTACCCTGTGGGCACTGCCTGGTAAACATATTTTTGGGACTCCCAGTCTTGCCTGCTAATGGGACACCCTTCTTGTCTTAGATGCTGCAGGTATGGAGCATCAGTCTTAGGGTGACGTGCACCACTCTGCCAGTGTTTAAGATGCTACCATGTCCTGTGGCACCTGTTCTTGTGACAGTGAACCCTGCACTGTAGCTACGAGCACCATCCTTTCTCATACTTCACCACTTATTCTGTTCCTCGGCAAGGTCTTGGTGCGTTCTCCTTTTCCATCTTACTTGGTATAACTTTGTACTGTGTACACACCAGCACTGGGTTTTCCTCCTCTGGCATGCCTGAAGTTCCAAATTCCAGGTCTGGCTTGACTGCGAAGTCTGCATTTTACAGGGTCTCAACTAGGTTCACTGTCGCTTCAAGCTGCTACTCCTATTCAGCTGTGCCACTCCTGAGGCAATTTCCCTTTTTTTTTTTTTTTTTTTTTTTTTTGTTTGTTTTTTTTTTTGCAGTAAAATAGTATAAGGTATTGCGACTTCTTCGAAGAACACTTCTTTAGACAGGCCTGCTTCCCCGGCTGCTCTTCATTCTCCATTCTTTCCTTTTTAGGTATTTTGCTATTACTTAAATTCAATTAGTTATTATAATGTTGTTTTTCGCCAAGTGATTAATATATATATTTTTTTTATTTTTTAATCTTAAGATCAGGTCTTCTACTGTCCTCCGAAATACACCTGCAAAACGTTTAATGATTTACTAACCAATA